>NC_141994.1:829687-995625 GCF_049901715.1 Pseudonaja textilis | reverse complement strand
ATATCGAAACACTACTATCAGGTCACACCTGATCCTTCTTTTCATCAAACTAGCCAAGCCCAATTCTTGCAACTGCACATAAAGAATTGGAGCAGAGGCCAGAGGAAATCTCTCCCTTCTACGGCTCAGCTTGAGGTGCAGAATAACGGAGTTAAGGGAAGAATTGAGGAAAGCTCTTGTAGCCCTTACTCAGAAGCTGGATTTGGATAATCTCTTCTGTTGGACTCCAAAGGAGGAACAGAGTTGTTATGGTATTGCAAAGTTTTAAGTTTTTCACTAGATTATAGGATACCGATTTTTCTGGTCTTGGCTTCAGTGATCTTCTCATCCCTCATTACTTTGAAAAATCCTCATTTTTCTGACATTGATTTTCAAGCTCTGTCCAGGCTAATATCTCTGCCCTTGTCATCTTTTCTTTTCATTTCTTCTGCCGAAGATGACCAAAAAGCATTAAATTGCAGTTGCAAAAATAAAACTTGGCTTGAAAGTATAAATCTATGGCTTAACCCATTCAAAAATTAATCTTAGGCATTCTCCAAACTGAACTTGAGGGTAGTGGAACATAGGGATAGAACTAGCCAATGTAAAATAAATAAGTGAATAAATAATAGAACAAAAATGGGAATTTCATTCAAGCCTAAAATCAAAAGTTAAATTAAAGACCCTGGTGTCCTTACTTAAACTCTAAAGCCATTCGATTTGTCATTAGAGTCAATGACCAGAATCTCACTTAAAGAAAGTACAAATATTAATAACCAAACAGTGGGTTTTACAAATAATAAAACAAGACTTCGGCTGAATCATGTAGATAGGATATAAAACTCTACATAAAATAAATCTGAATGACCGGAAATTTAGTTAAAGGGGAGAATATAAAATGTAATAAACCATCTAGTGAAACATTATATTAATTGTATTTTCAACTGCCAATTGCCACAAGAAGAGAATAAGGGATTTTCTTGAATTTTTCTTCAAGGATGGCTATTGAAAGAACATTAAAATATGATAACATGCATTTTCTCCTAAACCTAGGGATGAATATTTGATTTAAATATCTCACCAGTCCAAGAAAGTGAGATCAGCTACTCAAAAAACATCTCTAGGGAATATATTATGTATCAGATTCAACCAGGCAGGCTGAGATATGTCCCTCTACTTTCAACCAACATGGTCCTTCCAACTTCACTCATCCACTATCTACATTTTCCCTTTGCTTATTATTCAAGTAATGAAGTCAGTGGAACAATTACAAGCCAAGGAATAAGACTGAAGAGAGAGTTTTCCTTGTCCTTTCAGAATAAAATTTGCCCACTTCCTCATGAATTTCCTAGACTTTGTACTCTGTTCTTATTTAGATGTTCTTCAGTCTCTGGATTAAAAAGTTCATGGGAAATTTTTGTTTGGCAAATATTGATTTTTCTGGCACTTTGCCTCTTCAGGATTTTAGAGAAGTCCCTGTTCCCGATCTCCTCATCTTTACCTGAAGACCAAGGTGAGAATTCAGGGATTCTCTGAGTAAACTGTTTACATAGCAACTCTTTCTTAAGTTGGCAGTTGAAGGCAAAGCAATCTTTGGACTCCTCCATGAGCATCCATCAGGTGGTGGTCCCCAAAGTTAAGATGATGGTTGCAATAGGGGGACCAAAGCTCCGCCACCTCATTGCAACGGTCATCCATACTTTTTGGATCTCAACCTGCAGACACTCCTGCAGGCTCTTCCCAACTTCTGCGGCCTTTACAGTGAAAAGGTTTTTCAGAATGGAGCTATGCTTCAGGCTTCAGGCAAATGTTGATCCGTCATTCTCTCTGTGTATTATTATGAGAATGATGCTGTGTAGCCAATGGTGCCTTGGCTGATCGTGAACTGCCTGAGACAAGGGGAGTCAAATTTAACTTTAACATTTTAATAGACCTCCATAACTCTGTGAGTTGCACTGAAAAGTTGGGGAAGTATTCCCAACAAGACTTGCCAATCACTTCCAAACTGTTGGCAGGAAGATTACAGAAATTGTTCCATAGATTGTTCACTCACTGGGAGTGACATTTGGTTTGAGAAAGACTTGCCTTCGATAGCCATGTACTGTGGAGAGTGGTTATAAGGTGTGCTGGGATACCATAAAGGTACCAAGCATTGCATTAAAATATTGTTTTCTTCATACTGGGAGCAAGAAATGTGAATGCATAGGAAATGGATCGATGCGAGGCACTTCTGCGGTACTTTGAGCCTGCTGTTTTGCAATTATAGAAAGAGTTTCCACACGGACTACAGAAAGCAGGTATTTGTGATTTGCTTACAGCTAATTTCCCTATTGTGGCTCTTTGGCCTTGTTGCCATCTGGCCGGGCAGCCAAGCTAAACCAAGTAATTAACTCCTACAGGCAGCATATTATGAATACCTGAACCAGAACCTTGTATATCCCTTGACACCTGAAGCAGAGGAAGAGAGTAGAAGTGAAAGAAGGAAGAAGGAAGAAGGGGAGGGAGGGGGAGGGAGAAAGAAGAAGAAGAAGAAGAAGAAGAAGAAGAAGAAGAAGAAGAAGAAGAAGAAGAAGAAGAAGAAGAAGAAGAAGAAGAAGAAGAAGAAGAAGAAGAAGAAGAAGAAGAAGAAGAAGAAGAAGAAGAAGAAGAAGAAGAAGAAGAAGAAGAAGAATCACAGCATCATCTGGTCATTATGGAGTTTTGGAGTTCTACCAGAGTATGAACCATAGGCTGGTTGTTTCCTTGTGTGATGTGTTTAGGTGTTTGTGCACAAGTGGAGTGGTAGAAGTGCACAGGTAAAGTCTATAAACAAGACATACTTTGAATAAAAAGATAAGGATGGTCTTGAGTTGAGGTTAACTCGTGGTGATTTCTATCCATCTTGAAAACAGTGAGGAAGTTACTTGATCATGACTTCTTCCTAGATGGCTTTTTAGCTTCCCAATCTAGGCTACAATTCTGGGATTTCATCATAGTTTCTTATCCAAATACTAACCAAATCCAGGACTGTTTATTAAACAGATTTAATAAATCTATTCATGTTGAGCTGTTGAGCTCCTTGGCTGTTTTTTCTCCATTGGTTGGTTCATTTAAGCCTATTTCATCAGCAGTTTAGAAACTCAATGAGAACAATAAAAAGTAGACATTAAAATTGTTTGCACCTTCTTCTACATTCCTAATATCTGATTTTTCAAAGGTAATTTTCTTAATATGAATGGTTTGGGGCACATGTCATCCTGATATATGCATCTTGGATGGACATTTGATGAAACGACACATTTTGTTCACATAGTCAGATTACAAAACCATGTTAACAAAACTCTAAAAAATATGTGTGGATTGGGGTAGATAATTTTCTCCTGCTTCCTGTTTAGATTTGAACATACCAGCTGAAGACATTAGTACCAAAATTCACACAAAAAGGAAAGGTTTATTCTGTGTATGAGGAGATCTTGATATCGAAATGTTCTATCTCAGCCAGCATAAGAATGGATCACTTTGATGTACTCTTCAAATGAGATAAGAGAGATGTGTGTTCATTAGAGAATGAAGGGTTAACCAATTTTAAGCGAGCCAGTTTTCATTTTCAAAAGACAGGTTGAAAACTGTTTCTCTTAGGAAAGAAATAATAGTCATAATCAAAGATAGAGTAGGACAAGACCTCCCATGTATTCCTTTGATTATTCTGTTGTGTTAATTTTTTTTTTAAAAAAGGCTGTAAGACAGGAAAAAATGAAGAAACTGATTAATGTGTTAATTATAACAAGAATTTAGAGTGCTTTCAAGTGGAAAATGAAAACTTTCTATTGAAGGACAGTTAAGGTGAACATGAAATGAATCACAATGATAAGCAGCCACGTTGATCATTATGGAAAAAAATTATAAAGAAAAAAATGTTACATTTTCATAGAGCCAAGTGATAATTTCTAGTGTGATATTTGTCTATTTAGTTATTTATTTATTTCCATGCATTTGTTGCCTTACTGGTAATAAAATTAATTCACTAGACCAGGCAGAGGAGATACAGACCATATCTGGATATGCAGTAACTGATATAATATTGTGTCTCTAAGATCTGAGACAATTAAAATCTTGCACTGAACGTTGTCATTGTGGTGCCCAGTTTTCTCTAAAAAGCATGTGTTTGTTTGTTTTGGGTAATTACCTGAACTGTTTGCTCTATTTTAAATAATTACTTAATTCTTTTTGTTCAAGAATGTCTAATAAGACATGTATTTGAAAAGATCTAGTTATTCTAAATGCTCTGCACAAGGAATTTAGATGAGTTCCTATACTTGGAAGGCTGAACAAAGATCTCCTTTGGATCTGTCCTTACTACCAAATGGATTCATAAGATATCAGTCTAGACCAGGGTGGACAATTATGGCAATTTTATGACCTGTGGACTTCATCTCCCAGATTACCCGAGTCTGTGTGGCTCAGGAATTCTGGGAGTTGAAGTCCACAAATCATGAAACTTCCATAGTTGCCCACTTCTGGTCTAGACAGAATGAACCAGTCAATCCCAGTTCACCAAGAGATTATTTCCAAACATCAAGCTCTCATACCATAATATTTCTCATCAGTTGAGATCAATTTTGTAATAGGCAGTTAATAAAAATGAGTTGGGTTTATGCTTTGGGGCAGAGAAAGATGTATCTAAAATGCAGTGATTATCTTTGAAGGAAATAAAGATTTAACCGTTTATTTAATCTAGCTTCTTACTCATTCAGAAGCTCCAGGCTGTCATTTGGTAAAGCAAACACTTTCCTCTTTTAAAGCTGAAATCATACCCCAGGTTAGATGCTTGATGGAAAAGCAAACAAAGCCAATTAAATATATACACAATCCTTTTTTTCTTCACTTCCAAACACCTGGCTATTGGCATTACATAGTACCTATTTAAAGCATGGTTGTTGTTGAGATAATTCCCCATTAGGAGAATGAGCGCATACAGGGAGATGTATAGAGAGTAGTGTTTGAATAATACACACACAGCACACAGATACACTGTACAGTAAATGTAGGGTTTTACTGTCAATAAAGGTTTAAGCAAAGGTCAAAATAAGCAGTCAGAATCATTCACAGGTTAAATCAGTCAGTTTTCAATCCAGGGATAATCCAATAACAAATTCCAGTGTCAAAAACAGTTCAGTATCAGCCTTATATCAAATCCATGCATATTAGTCAATTAGGAGAAATGGAAGAACGGCAATACTTTCCAAAGAAGGAAACAGAGATACACTCTTCTGAGACTCAGACTAAAACAACCCAGTTTCTGTCTCCATCCCATGGCCGTCCGAGAAACCACACCCAATTGCATACTCTTGCATTTTTCTTAAAGACAAAGTATTAAAATGTCTATCCTAGTTTATATATTCCTAACCCAAATACCTGTTAGGTGACTTACATTCCTAACAGTTGTCTCAGACCACTGGCTCAACAGGATGGAATTTGCTTTTGGGTGTTGATATACTGAATATTATATCAGTGGTTTTCAACTTCTGATTCTTCTTAGAAACAGACCAAGTGGAACAGACCAAACAATAGGAAAGGGGAACACAGAAGAGGGAAATGGAGGTGGAGAGACAAGGGGGTAAAAAGGGCAGAGAGAAGAAGGAAGGGAGGAAGGAAGGGAAGAGAAGCTACAAAGGTGTGGAGCAAGATGTAAAGAAACAGGACTTATTTAGAGATAATGGGTAAAAACTTAACTGAAAAAGTGATTCTGCAAAGGTACATAAGATTGTATTGTTATATTTGTATTAGAAATAATGTTAGAAAATTGGAAACAACATATGATTAAAAAGTGGGATAAAATAGTGTAATTCAGTGAAACTTTTGTGAACAAAATAAATGAAATGAAATAAATGAGAGAATTGAATTAGGAAGGAATGGGTACATTTTAATGATACAATGTTTTAAAATATAAATGAAGTGGGGGGGAAGTAACTATGGAAAGTTTATAAGTGTTCCCATAGAAGTATGATACTGGTTTGAAAAGTAATGTGTAAAATGTTTAAGATTTAAATGAATATTAATATTAACGATAGATTTGAGTTGGTGTGAATTGTTGTTTTAATTATATTATATATTTATATTTTTTTCTCTTTTTAAAATATAGTGTGTAACTTTAGAATGTACTAAGCAGAATCCGAATGGAAGTTATGAATTATACTAAGTGTTATAAATTTAGGGGAAAGAGATAAAGGCATCATACTCCAATCAGTGATTACGGGAGAAATTTTGTTTAATGAGAAAAGATAATAGACAGCTGGAAACAGGACAGACAAAGAATATAAGTATAATGATCTGAACTGAGATGAAATAAATAAAATAAAATAAAGAAAGTTAAAAGAGGGGAGAAGTTATATAAAAAATGTAGAATGGTAATAAGATATGGAATGGTAAATAAAATGAGCATGAATTTGAATTTGTGTCTGTATGAAGAGATGTAACCTGGGATCAAGCTGCTTTCAAAAAAGATATTTTATGTTTTTATGTTTTATGTTTTGTTTTTGTTTGTTTTTAAAAATCAATAAAAAAAATTAAAAAAGACTTCAGATTTGCAGAACTCTTCACTGTCGAGGTGTGCACGATAGCTCTGTGGTTAAAGAGGCTGAGTTTGTTAACTAGAAAGCTGGCAGCCTGGGTTTGAGTGCCACATAATGGGATGAGTTCCCATTCCTTGCTCCAACTCCTGCCCACCTAGTAGTTCAAAAGCATGCAAGAGTAGATAAATAGGTACCACTTCGGGGGGTAAGAAGTGTTCTGTGTGTCTTTGGCCTCTAGCCATGCTGGCCATATAACTATGGAAATTGTCTTTGAACAATGCTGGCTCCCTCAGCCAAGAAATGGAGATGAACATTCCCAGAATTCCCCAGCCAGTATAATCACAGTTGAAATGCACACACCTTAAAATTGTGGGTCACGGCCTTACCTGGCATTTCTTCCAATGCCAAGCACACACCATTGTGGCAAACAACGAAGTTTAAAAAGCCCGAAAGATTACAGGAGGCTGGTGATTCAAATCAGAAAGCATTGGGTATTGTTCAATCCTGACATATGTGTGATTAATCTCTATCTTAAAATAGGCACATGACATTCTGAGTAAAGATACTCTGATTATATGCTTATGCAACGTCTAAATGAGAGAAGTGGGAATATGAAATAGAGAATAAGAACATCACTCACTGTTAAATTAACAGTTTGTTAAGTTTGTTAAAATAGAAGCTTCTGAAAGTACCGAACGATTATCAAAAAGGTCAGCTTCCATTATAGCGAAAACCTTTAAAGAAGCCACAATCTCCTGCTGTGGGACATACAAATCATCTCAAAAGTTGTTTTCTTTTATATCACAGTTTTTAGACTATACATTTTAAAAACCATAACCTGAATGAATGAACAAATCAGAAAATACTTTTGAATTGTTGTCGTTTTATTTCACTTCCAGTTGTAGTTCCAGATGGAGCAGTTTGCTCGAAGCAAAGGGTGATCCTGTGATTCCCATTCTATATGAACCAAAATATATCCTCAGGATAAAGATTTTGCTGCCTAGAATCCTGCGCCATTTCCAAATGATTTGGTAAACCACTTGTCTGTGGAATGAGATTGGGCACATTTTGGAAAACAATCTGTGGGTGGTATGAGGAGCTGCCCACTTAAGGAGCTACTCACTGTCACTAGATAAGATAGGAGATATTTCAAAACTTCAGTGTCAGACATGTAAGTCTGAAATCCTGAGAAAAGGTTCCCTCAAATCCCAGAGTGCTTTGTGGTCACATCCTGCTCATAACCAGATTTGGTTCTTCTTCAGAATGCATCTTGCCTTTCTACCTTTTTATCCACAAAGAAGTTGGCTCAACCTCTTCTCCAAAGCACCTGAAGGTAGGATAAGAAGCAACAGATGGAAACTAACCAAGGAGAGAAGCAACCTGGAACTAAGGAGAAATTTCTTGAAAGTGAGGACAATTAACTGGTGGGATGACTTCCCTCCAGAAGTTGTGGATGCTCCAATATTTGAAGTTTTCAAGAAGACAGTGGACCTTGTCTGAAATGTTTAAGGACTAGAAACCTTGCCAGGTTCCTTCCAACTCTGTTATTCTGTTATTTAGCATTCCATGTGGCAGGCCAACATTTCCAAAATTACTTGCATGCAGCTTCACAACCCACTTCATTAGATTGCTCCCTGTCCCACATCGCTCCCAGTTCCAGATGTGCAAATAGGCAGGTGTTTCACACAAGAGTAGCTCTTTAAGTGCCCCAGAATGGAAGCTAACACAAGGAGACATTGGCCTGATTGTGTGAGATCTTCTGCTAACAGCTGGTTTCATCTAAGGGAACATTTTGACATTGTTCATGCTTGGACAGTTTAGTCGTCTCTTCTGGCAGAAGTAAATTAGGTTGCTGCTGAAAGATTTGCTCTCCAACTGCATACAAACCTGTGTGTGTGTCAAGCATTGTACAATGCTGGAAGCTACACTCTCTTTGTAGAACTGCTTTGTGGTCAGAGTTTAATGCTGAGGAAATCCAGGCTAGCTGTTGGCAGCCTGAACTCTGACATCAATGTGGATTTGATTGAAAGGAGCTATAATCTTGAGATGTCACTTTTTAAGGCACTTGCCAGTATAGATAATTTGAAGTTACGTTTGCTTTCAGATTCATAAATCAAAGTGTGTTTAATCAAGTCGCCCTTCAAACTGATGAAGACTAACAGCTTGGTCCAGGGTTATCACTAAGTATAATCAAGAAAACTTCTGTACAGTTGTGTCTGGATGAAAAATGTGCACCTTGAAGTCTTCTCTTGATGTATGTTCTGTTAGGCTATGAAAAATGGTTGGGAAAGTCAGGCAAACTGAAGAGATCCCCTTTCGGCCTCTTTGTAGGAAGAGATGGAAGTTCCATACTTTATATGCAGATTGAGGTTTTGAGCCCAGACATGTCTCTGGAGATGAGGTTAAAAAGTCAATATGATGGTGGCCCCCAGCACACAAGGGAAGAACCATCTTGTTTTGATCCGGGTCATAAAAAATAGTGAAGCTTCGATTGCATGGTTCTGGCCGCCATCTTGAATTTTTTCACCCCTGCTGACAACACCCCGGCTTGATCCATTCCTGTGAAAACATCTGGCAGAAACAAAGCAAAGTTCTCTCCCCGAGTCTTTGAAAGTAGGCTGCCAATTTTTAAAGGATCGGGGAGATTTCTCTAGCACTGCTCATCGGGGAATGATAGGCAGTGATGGCTCCGGGCATTTGCGGGCATCATCTAAATCAGCCTCGAATAGCTGAACAAAGAATCTGAGCCTGTGTGGGGTTATCTTCCTGTTTTCATTCTATCCCCAAACCCCAAGAAAAGCGGAAGAGGCTTTAGCCCAAAGCACAGCTGCTCTTCCTGTGAAATGGGAGGTGCTTGAAGAAGAAGCCATGGATGGAAGCTCCTCAGAGGGAGACCCAGCTTAGAAATAAGGAGGAATTTCCTGACAGGGAGGACAGTCTATCCGTGGGACAGCTTGTCCCCTGGAGTTATGAGTGCTCCACCACCGGGGATTTTAAAGAAAAGACTGGACAGGCACTTCTCTGGAATGGTGCCTGAGCAGGGGGTTGGACTAGATGACCCCCAAGGTCCCTTCCAGCCCTGGCAGTCTATGATTCTGACATGTACCAGAGGTTACATCACATGTCATATTGATGGCCTATCAGATGTAACCAAAGTTTATTCATTTTGATTTTGAATTAGGGCTGTGCTGGGATTTTTCCAGTGAATACCAGGGGTTAAAAACAAGAAAGGGGAAAAACATAAAAAAAAACATGACAAAGCCAGAATAATTTATCAATCTGTTTATGCATATAAATTTCTCCTTGTTTTTTTAAAAAAGAACACTTGCCTTGATGAGAAGAGGAACCGTAGCTGTTTCTTCCTATTACTTTTCATGTCTTAACAAGTTGAACAGCTGCTCCTTCAAAGTGACAGCTCCACGTTTCCCATCCAACGGTCCCCTCAATGGTATTAAATCATTGTCGCAGAAAGAGTTACGTTGGCCCCAGGTTCAATCCAGTTAGGTGACTGCATGCATGAAGCTTCATCACCGTTCTGGGAAGGTGTGGACAAAGCAATGGAAAGGAAGGAAAGAGAAGGGAAGGAAAGGAAGGAGGGAGGGAAGAAAGGGAGGAGAAGGAAGGAAGGAAGGAAGAGAAGGAAGTTTACCCCTTGTTACCCACTTGTTTACCCCTCTCTTATTTAGACTTTTCCAGGCTCTCTGATAATTTAAAATTGCACTATTTGTTAAATAATCAAGATAAACACATTTCTCTAAAAGTCTCAGCGTTCTGCTACCTTGGACCTAAGCTTCACTCACAAATGGTTCTGCTAATGGTTTTGTCTTGGTTTTACCTGTTGTATTCTTATCGGTCAATGACTGTAGTCACTGTGAAATGAGAAATAAACGGGCTGCCTGTTGGGGGATAGTGGTATCAAAGCCCCCTAGCACCTAGCAATAACAAAGAGCAGGAAATTGGAAAACATGTGCAGAACATTTTAAACATTTAAATTCAAATCTAAAATGAGCCAAGTACAATCCAGTTCCTGCCATGGTCTCTCTTCTCTGCCCACAACACCGGAGAGCGAGCCTGGTGCCCTCCCTGTCTCCCAAGTGCACGCTCCATTGGGGCTGAGCAAACACACTGAAGCTATTTGGGAATGAGTGGCGCTTCAGACAATTACTAAAGCTGACAGACAGATGGCAAAACAGATGCCCTCCTGCTCCAGGATACCCAGGAGGGAGCAAAGTCTGGCCTGAGAGATAGCACCATGGCAAGACTCTATATCCAGACAGTAGAGAGCCTTGCCACAGCACCAGTTCAGGAAACCAGACAAGACAGCGAAACCAGTGAGACCAGTGTGCCACACTGCACTCCAGAGATTAGTAGGTCCTGCAACCTACTGTGATGTGACACCCAGAAAAATATGGCATCCTCCAGGGAAAGATGGAAGGCAAATGAGGTCCAGGCAGAAGAAGAAGATCATGGTTTCAAAATTGAAGGGACCAGTTTGGACAAAACCAAGCAGCCCTTTTTTGTGTGGCTCTTGATCAAAATAAGATGGCCAACATGATTGCCGGATGCAGCACGAGGAGGAGGAGGAGGAGGAGGAGGAGGAGGAGGAGGAGGAGGAGGAGGAGGAGGAGGAGGAGGTGGTCCTAGAAGCCACTCCAAGTTGAAAGGGTAAAATCGAGGAGCAGAGAGCAGGAAGAAAGATCTTAGGATCACAGGCTGATGTCAGAGAGATATTTCCAAAACAGACTTGTCTCTGGGGCTGTTCTTCAATAGGGTGGCTGAAAGGAGGCTCACTTAAAGCATTAGTTTCCACCCTCCCTTGACACACACTCTGAGGTTTCAAAGGGGTGACCAAGGCCCCCCACCCTCAATTGTCAAGATCAAGGTGGGCAAAAGCCTCCCCGGCCACAACTGCTACACCCACATTGAGGCAGGCCCTTAAATTGTGCGCCATCCTCGAATGAGGAAATGTGACTCTATGACTCTCTCCAAGGGGAAAGTTGGAATATCCCCCTATCTGAACACCAGCCGTGTCTGCATTGCCTGCCTGCCTCTAGAAGCCCTTCATTCCTACAGCAACAAAATGCTAAATGTGATTGGGATCACAAGCTCCAGATGAATATTAATTAATTAATTTTAATTAAAATGTTAAACAACATCTCAATCTTTTTATCAGGGTTTTCCGTGTGCACCTCATAATTCATTTAGAGTCCGCATCTTCTTCTCAAAAATATATTTAAAGTAAGGTCAAGTTTCCTTTGGATCGAGCTGAGCTCCCAATGATTTGGGATATGTTCTTCTTATACTTAGCAGTGTGGAAATGGTTTTTGCCACTGTCTTCTTATGGGATACTTTTTTTTCCAGCTCCTAACATCCTTGGGGTCTCTATTCAAGTCATAATCAGCCCTGATCTTGCCTTTTTGATATGGCCCAAAATTGGACAGATATTGGTAATTCGGTAGAATTTTATTACAATGCAGAATTCAGAATGGGATGGGATGGGATGGGATGAGGTGGGATGGAACAGAGTAGAGTAGAGTGGAGTGGAGTGGAATGGAATGGAATGGAATGGAATGGAATAGAATGGAATGGAATAGAATAGAATAGAATAGAACAGAATGTAGAATATATAGAATAGAATAAGATGGGAACAACCATGTATAAATCCTAATAAACCAATAGGATAAAGTAGTCGGGAAGATGAGGGGTGTCTAGCGATGGAGTCTCTGTTGTGGGAGGTCTCCCATGGCCTCTGCAGCAGCTTCACTGGTCCATCCGTCAGCTTTGGTTCACCGTCAATCTTGAGAAAAGGACTGATTTCACCTGCCTTGGACTCTACCTATCTTTCCACACTTCACACATCACTTCTCAGGGTGAAAAGATTCATATATGTCATTAAAAATGGATCGACAACTGTCAGAATCATTCACTGTTATACTTGACAGGTGATGGTGGGCTCCGTGCAGTATTTTTAATTTTTTAAAAAATCTGTCCGTGTTTGCAGCTTTATAAAACTCTTGAGATGTCAGGAATGAAGCTTCATTCTCTTTTCTTTTCCTTCAAAGGAATCCTCCCGTATTTCGGTTTCAGCTGACCTTTTGCTGAGTGACTCATTGTTGATATTGACAGCAGCTTTACACTCAAAATGCCACCTCGCTTTATAAATGAATACTCCAAAAAGTTGTGAAAACACCAGGAGCTGCTTAAAATGGCAATCATTGCAGTGAAAGGCATCACTCTGTGAGAGTTGGGGTGATGTACACTCCAGGCCAGAGATGTGTGTGAAGAAGAAAAAAAGCACCTTAATGATTTACTTCACTGTCAATCTTTTGGACACAAGTAAATCTCAACTTTAGGAAATTTCTCCTTAGTTCCAGGTTGCTTCTCTTTTTGGTTAGTTTCCATCCATTGTTTCTTGTCCTGCCCTTTGATGCTTTGGAGAATAGGCTGACCCCCTCGTCTTTGTAGGAACCCTTCAAATATTGGAAAAGTGATATCATGACTTCCCTAGTCCTTCTTTTCATTAGACTAGACATCCCCAATTCCTGTAACTGTTCTTCGTATGTTGTAGCCTCCAGCTACCCAAACATTTTTGTTGCTCTTCTCTGCAGAGAAGATTTAGTAAAATCTTAGAGAAGATTTTATTATAGTAAAATACTTAAAGATTTTACTATAGTATTCATACAGTAGTAGAATCTTAGAATTCCTTGTTTCTGTCTCTAATATTCACTGACAGTTTGTATACCTGATGAACTTCCATCTTCCATCTCTTTATTACATTGGTTGATGGTCTCCTTGTAAGAGATGTTGGACTTGTATCTCCAGTGTTGAATGGGTTTCTCCAACTCTGCTTTTTCATACCTTCTCTCTCAGACCTTCATTTTAATCCAGCAAAACATCTGCTATTTGCCATTTCTGTGGATGCTTCTGACTTCTGAAGCAAAATGTTCACCGATAACCATAAATTATGCTCCTACTTTTCTTTACTTGTCTAAAAGCTGAAAGATTTCCATTGACCTTGGGCTTTTGTTGCTCATAAATAGTCTCTCTATGGCAGAATAACTCCTTTCTCTTCTTAAGATACAAATCTCAATTAATTTAGTTTTTTCCCCACAATTGCTTTGCTTAGCAGTGACCACAAACCCCAGTTAATTTTGTAAAAGTGATTTAAGACACGGATGGCTATAATTTTTCTTATCCCAGAGTACAATATTTTCATATTAAAGAAAAATCAATGGCAACTACATCCTAGAAAAGTCCTGCCAACCAAAGATGTAAGGCGCCGTCCTTTGCAGAAGGCTAACTAAATTTCAGTTGTCTCAGAATATTGAAACCAAGAAGCATCATAAATATAAGCCACCTATCCTTTCATTTTTGTAATTACCTGCATTGCACCCAATGATCTACTTTCATATCTCTCTTTCTCTCACTCTCTCTGTCTCTCTCCTTCACATCAGCTCACAACTGCCTGAAGGTTTTGTTTTGCTTGATCTTCACTTGCACCAATTAATTACTTAAACACATAACAGTCAGGTGGCTATGAACATTTTGCATGATGAGGTGATTATTCTGAGGAGTTGGGGGTGCAAACAATCACTCTGCTGTCAGGAAAATAGGCCCACTTGCCATGAAAAAAACCAAACTACTGTTTACTGTTTTGTCTCAAAGTCTCTCTTGCACAGGAATCTGTCCCTGGGCCTGGAGAATTTTTGTTTGCCCATCATGCTGACTATTATCTGGGTTTGCTGATATTGAATGGAATGGTAATAAGTTCCAGCACTGTTATATTTTTTTAAAAAAAAACATACCCATTTTGAGTTTTCTGCATGCTGTTCCTAATATTTTATAAATCTATCTCCCTCAATTAAAAAAGCTCAAAATGCAGTATTTTATAAACCAACTTTGTCAACAGGGTTTAATTTCATTCCTTCCCACAACAGTTTTGATCGAGAGAGTCCCCAAATTTTGATAAAAGCCTTTGAAAGTCCAAAGCAGATGGGGAGTGGAAGGACTTCATTGGACTTTATTCAACATCTAGCAGTTTTAAGTCTCTCTCTCTCTCTCTGTCTCTCTCTGTCTCTGTCTCTCTCTCACACACACATGGTATGCCTTTTGAAATAGCATATGAACTGTATATAATATTTTGAGGCAGCCACCATTTAAAAACAAAATGGCACTGGAAAAAAAACTTTGTGGTTTATTTCCTTTCCAAACAATTTAACCAGATTTGACATTTTCATTAGGAGTGTACACTGTTCCAATTTTACATATGTTTTATATGTTTTCCAGATTATTTGGTCTTGGTTTTGTTGATATTTGATTTCAGGATATTTAGCTTACAGAATGCTGTTATTCACAAAAGTTATGAAGAAATGGAAGCTGAGCTGGAAAAATGAAATCCACTTCTTACTGAAATCAAAACAGTTTCCAAATGGATACTCTATTAGCTTGATTGCTCCTCCTAGGAGTGGCAGTTGGTTTTCTTTTCGTCTATTTTGGGTTTGGTGGTCGCTGTCCATGGTGCTACCCAATCCTGAAGGGACAAGCAGGCATTGTCAATTGTGTACTTACTCAACTGTGTATTTTAGCATATAAAGATGGATCACCTGCTTCCGAACTGTGAGTTTGGAAGTTTCTCTGTGCTTTTTTAGTTCTTAAAGGTGTGAAGGAAAGGCTGAGAGAAATAGAAATGTCTATTATTTCTGTTTGTCTATTTGGTTTGGCTCCTCTTGTGGTTCCTTCCCTCTTAGGCACATTTGAATCACACATTAGGCACTCATGTTTAGTGACACAAAACTCCGTAAAGCTTCTTGTCTTGAGTGCAACGTCTGAACATGAAATCTATTTGCAATCAGCTGCTTCTATATGTAATTGGAGAATCATGGCACTGGAAGGAACCTCTACCCAAGACAGGAGTCTTCATACCATCTTGGATTCAGGCAGACAATATCCACAGGTTCCCAATGAGGGTACGTCTTCAGCAGCCAAGCAGTTGCTCATAGCCATATTTACTAATTGCTCGTAAGCATACGATTCCAATATTTATATTTAACATCTCAGGCAAATGGGCAAAGCTGTTCAGGAATGCAACGGCCATAAATAACAGAATACAGAATAACATAGTTGGAAGGGACCTTGGAGGTCTTCTAGTCCAACCCATTGCTCAATCAGGAGACCCTACACCATTCTCCTTAAAAATCTCCAGTGTTGGAGCACCCACAACTTCTGAAAGCAAGTTGTTCCACTGGCTTATTGTTCTCAAATGATTGGCAAATTCACAGGATCAAAAACCTTTCTCTCTCTCTCTCTCTCTCTCTCTCTCTCTCTCTCTCTCTCCCACATTCTCCAGTTGTTGAAAACTCATGTTGATTTTAAAACAGGCCTGTGATTGCAGGAAAACTGATTTTGCATTGTCACTGTACATATTGTTCACTTGGACTGCAGAATTGCCAACATTTTTTTTCTCCTCCTTAGCTAATTGTGTAGCTAAGAGTGGATTTTTGAATCAAACAAGGCAGCACACTTTAAGAGAGGATATGGTGCTCTTATAGTTGAGATTGAGACAATGGTATCTATATGACAATAGCCAAGCTTGATTTAGAGATGGGGACTTGATTACAGGCAGGAAAAAAAAGGTAAATTTGGAAAATCTAGCTAACCTTATTCGGGTTTGGAATAAAGTCAGAAATGATTAATAGTGAAATAGAATAAATCTCAAGTCTATAAGCATGGTAATGTTTTTTTTTTAAAAAAAAACCCATACTAGTAGACCACATCTATAATGTGTCCAAAAAATTGCATATACATATCCAAATAATTGTCAAGAGTTAAACTTGAGTAGAAGATGAGTTTAAAATTCAGAGTGTCATTTGGAAAAACATTACTTTTTCCAAGAATTATATATGACACATACAAGATTTTCCAAGAATATATATGAGACAAACTGCAAGGCAGTTTGAACATTGACATTAATAGGTTAGATGTGATCCCTTAACCCCCAAGGGGTATAGTAATTACCACAATAAATTTTAATTGCAAGAAATGGAACATGAAAATGGTTATCTTGTGAAATATACAGTGGGCAAATTCCTTGGTGGAGAATCCATTCCCTCATATCTTAATACCTGATTGCAGTTTTTAAAAAAACAAATCATGCTAAGAAAATGGAATAAAATCTGAGCTCTTCCACAGAGAAGTTAATTAGGAGCAGAACTGCAACATAAAACCTGTTCAAATGTTCTTATGGACACTAGATGGCAATCTTAGGCTGCCTCAATTGTTCATAAAATACACTTGCAGCTATACTCTTCCGCCACAGAAGAGCATAAATAGAGGAATATTCCCCCTCTTTCAGATGTCCCTGGGGTCCTTGCATGCAGAAGCCAAGGTCCTCTTCAGTCTTCGATGGTTCGTATTCAGAGGCCCCTCTTCTCTAAGCAGAGGTCATTAATCAGTGGAACAGAGGTTGCCTCCAGAAGTGGTGGATGCTCCATTTTCAAGAAGAGATTGGACAACCGTTTCTCTGAAACGGGGTAGGGTCACCTGTCTGAGCAGGGGGTTGGACTAGAAGACCTCCACGGTCCCTTCCAACTCTGTTATTCTTTATATATTGAGATTTGGCGGCTCATGGCCCTTGGTAGACCTGTCCTCCATTAATTTTTAAAGCCAACCAAGTTAATATACATTCCTGCATTTTGGAATTGAGTATTCCAGAAGTTTATTTGATTTGATTTGATTTGTCAATCACTTACAAGATAATAGGTATAAGTATAAACATGAGTAAGAATACAGGAAATAGGTAGGATTAAATGGGGACAATAGGACAGGGATGGGAGGCACGATGGTGCGCTTATGCATGCCCCTTACAGACTTCTTAGGAATGGGGTGAGGTCAATTGTGGATAGTTTGAGGTTAAAGGAGTGGGGGTTAGAGGATGTAACAACAGAGTCAGGTAGTGCATTCCAGGCATGGACCACTCTGTTGCTGAACCAGTTCTGCAATCAAGTTTGGAGCGGTTAACATTGAGTTTGTATCTGTTGTGTGCTCTTGTATTGTTGCAATTGAAGCTGAAGTAGCCATTGACTGGTAGGACATTTTGATAATTTTGTGTGCTACCCTTAAGTCTAACGGTAGGCGGTGTAGTTCAAGGTTGTCCAAGCCCAAAATCTCAAGCCTGGTGATATAAGGTAACCTGTTGCGAGCAGAGGAATGTAGTACCCTTCTCGTGAAATACTTGTGGACTCGGTCGATTGTATTAATGTCTGATAGGCAGTGCAGATTCCTGACTGAAGAGCTGTATTCGAGTATTGGTTTGGCAAAGGTTTTGAATGCTCTAGTTAGCAATTCGATATTTCCGGAGGAGGAGCCTCATAAGATTAGATTTGCAACTCTTAATGCCTTTTGGGCAATGCTGTTACAGGGAGCTCTGGAGCTTAGAGTGTGTGAAGAAGAGTGTTATTTATCCGTTCCATCTTTTCTCTCCATACACTCCAAGTATGTCCTGATTTCTGCTGTTATTCAGGAAGAGCAAGGCCATCAACTGTAGCTGATCCATCTACTCAAGGTCTCTTTTTTCTACTACTAGGTGCATCATATCTCCTGTTTTTTGAAAGGAAGCAAAACAATGTAGGTATGCAAACTAATGCAGTGACTTAACTTCATTTTAAAAGATTTAAAATGTCAGCAAAGATGGAAGAAATGAACTGACAGTCCTATCCTGCTCAAAGTAATTCTATCTCAACTTATGAGGGCCCCCCGTTGCTCTCTGAACTTGGTGGTTTTCTTGCAGACGTTTCATTATCCAACTAGGTAACATTATCAGCGCCAGAAGTGAGTGAAATTTGCAAAATAGGGCAGAAGGAGAGGAAGAGGAGGAGGACTGTGGGGATCCTTGGTGCTCTCTGAGGTTTTCTTGCAGACATTTCATTACCCAACTAGGGAACTTCGTCAGTGCTAGACTATCTACCATAGCTTTCTCAACTTACTGTGTATCCCATCCAAAAAGAAAAAGAAATGGATTCTTAAAACTCTATGGGAAAATATATCCCTGAAGGAGATAATTTTCTCTTTCTCGGGGGATTGTAAGGAAAGAGGGCCCATGTGTGTCTGTGTGGTAGGAACGAGTGATTTTGGTTTCCTTCATGAAAATGTCCAGAACGGTGAGTAAAGATACGTTTAAAATGAGAAATCTGTTTTGTTCCATGCCGAGAACAAAAATGCCTCAGTCAGAAATGCTTTGTGGGAACGTTCCAAGTTGGTTGTAATGAAACTCTGAAAGGTTTCAGGCGTTGGTTGCATGTTCAGATGAGCGTCCTTGGAAGGTTTATGCTTAGTTTTGAGCTTGGAAAATCAGGGCAGCCGATTCCCAGGTTGAAAAGGCCCCTTGGCGATCACATCCATGAGACGGGGACAATCAGAATGAGGCTCCTCAGAAGGTTCCAGTTTTCTTTCAAGCTCAAAACGAAATCCCTGGAATCCATACATCCCATTTCAGGATTCAAGCACCTCCTCCTGCAGAGGACTGTTTGGGCTTCTGAGCTAATTTCTTGGAAATTACACACAGACAAACACGTTTTATTTTGATCCCAGAAGGTCAAAATGGCTCTTTCTAGGCCGAAAAGCATTGCGGTTGAAAAATTTGGCATACCTCTTAGGCTCATGTCTATGGAGATTCTCCATCATCCAGGTCCTGGTTGTCCCAAAGGTGCTTTTTCCAGTGGGCAAGTAGACTTCCTTGTTTTTTCTTTGAAGATGTTTCTCTTCTCATCCAAGAAGCTTCTTCAGCTCTGACTGGATGGTGGGGAAGGGAAGGATTGCACTGAAGAAACCCACCATCCAGTAAGAGCTGAAGAAGCTCTTTGGATGAGAAGAGAAACATCTTCAAAGAAAAAACAAGGAAGACTACTTGCCTCCTGGAAAAAGCACCTTTGGGACGTATTTTTTAGCTTTATTCTTAATTTGTGAAGAGCTAAAGAGATACAAGTGGCCACTTCATAATGCAAACCATTAAAAATGGAGCTTTTTTGAAAGGAAAACACAGCTTAAACATGATGGTTGGTCCTCAAGCCATACATTATCTGAAGTATTCTGAGCACCCCTGCAATCCATAGAATGTATCCAGCTGCTGGAATAACTCACATACCTGTTCTTCCTCATGATAGATTGTCAGAGGTGGACTTGACATGTCATAAAAGGCTATCTAAGCTGTTACAAACCATCCTCTAGAAAAACGTTCCTCAAAACTGGCTGGCTGGGGAATTCTGGGAGTTGAAGTCCACGCATCTTCCAGTTGCCATGCTTGAGGTCTAAAGTAATAAGTAGCACATGTTGTGGAAGTTCACTGCAGTCTCTGATCCTAGCATCTGCTAACTATCTTTCTGATACCAAGCAGGAAACACAAATCTCTTTTTAGCTTCTTAATTGCACAGGGGAGACATGAATCCCATGGCCTACCACCAACTCCTTGTCAGCTTCAAACTATCATGACGTGTTTTGCAAAAAGAAGCATTCCTAGACTGTCTCCTTGGCTGTAGTGAAGGAACTGGCTCTTAATTGCCTGCCTGATAGTCTTAATTGGAGCCTCTCTATGCATCTATGCAGCCTTTAGCATGCAAGCTTCCACATGCTCCTATTTATAGACCTCGGTTTCGTATTCTGATATTGTGGGAACATATGGCTTCCAGAAAGAGAGAGAGGGAGAGACACCAGTCAGTCTGACTGTAGCCTTTCCAAAGTGGGAGTTTATTAAATGAATATACTCGCTGTGCAATTTGGTTATGTGTGTATGTATATATGTATATATATATATGCTTAAAAGCTGAATAGGGGTTATATCACGGGGCTAGATTATTCCAGACATTCCAATACGTCCTTCCAAAAGACAACCGTTTTCCAGAGTCCCAAGGCAGAACTCTAGCCAAAAGCCATCTTGGGTGGAAAGAGTCCAATCAATCCCCAGGCAAGTTGCATCTGTTGGGCAGGACCACAGGAGCTCCCCTTCTCCTCCTGGCTTCCTCTGGTCTACTCTAATTGGCAACGGCTCCCCAAGGCAATGTGGGATCACTTAACTGGAGACACCAGGACCGCTGATGTCAGCCTGAAATAAAAAAATAAAGGCTACTTTGGGTGACAAATTCACACCTTATTTCCTTCTGGAAACCACACAGATGAAACGGCTTCCTGGAATGAATGAAAATGTTGTGGGAAAAAGAGAGAGGCTCCACCCGACATTCTCAGATTTGGTGCCAAATGCCGAGGATCAGTAGAAGCTGTTCCTCTGTGGGGTTTTCTTTGTATCTCTGTGAAATATCCAGTCCCTGATATTGTTTTTCAGACAAATTGGGTTTTACATCCTGCTACTTAGACGCTACTGGTGGAAATGATGTTTTGTTGTTGATGATGGTGGTGGTATCATCGCTAAGTCGAAGGTGTGATAAGAGGGATATGGAGGTACAGATTGGAAGAGGCCCCTTTTCTCTCAAAGGAAAAAAAAATGAAAACTTATCCCAAAGGTGCTCCTTTTTCAAGAGGCAAGTGGACTTTCTGGTTTTTCTTTGAAGGTGTTTTGCTTCTCAGGCAAGAAGCTTCTTCAGCTTCAATCTTCTGAAGGACACAGCCAAATACGAAACTCCAAAGAAAGATTCCACCAGCAGTTACAAGAAAAGGGTCATTGATTCCTTGCAACTTCTACTGAAGGACAGTAGAAGCCATTGATAAGCCACAATATGACCTTGGGGAACCCACCCCATGCATATAAGGACTCCCCAAACTCCACAAAGAGGGAACTCCACTCAGACCAACCATCAGCAGCATCTACGCTGTCAGAGCTGAAGAAGCTTCTGGGATGAGAAGTGAAACGTCTTCAAAGAAAAACCAGAAAGTCCAGCTGCCTCTTGAAAAAAAAGCATCTTGGGGACAATCGTGACCTGCCTGGCGGAGAATCTCCTTGGACATTTAG
Source organism: Pseudonaja textilis (assembly GCF_049901715.1). Lineage (NCBI taxonomy): Eukaryota > Metazoa > Chordata > Lepidosauria > Squamata > Elapidae > Pseudonaja > Pseudonaja textilis. Next base: position 974,142 of record NC_141994.1, on the reverse strand, counting down.
CAATACAAATGAAAACTTAGAAACAAGAAAGTTTGCAGATTTGTACAACTTAGCAATGAATATTAGGCACCCACCCAGCCTTGAGGAAAGCACCGATTAATATTTGGGACACTTTTATCTCAATGGGTGGGAGCTCTGCCCTATGGGCATGCAGAAGGACCAACGATACCTCCAAGAAGTTCAAAAGAGGCAAAATGGTGGACATGGCACCCAGTTTTGGCATGATGGCACCATCTTGCCTGTTTGAATTCTTCTGCAAATGCCACCTAGAGAGGAAACAGCTTTGCCACCAGGGATTTGAATGAGGAACAAATGTGTTAAAATAGGTGGCAAATTCAAGAAAGGCAACAATTAGAATAACTGTCCCTAACACAACACTGGGATGCCTTAAAGTGACCTTCAACCATTTGTGGGTATGGTTGCACTTTACAGAACTAATAATAGACTAATATGTCCAGTGGCCAGACTGGTGATTAAAGTACACATTAAAACGAAGTTTTCCCAGAGTCGGGTTGGGAATTTGAGAGCTTGTCTGGATAGGTTACACCTCCATGACTTGGGGTGGAACTGATTCTAACCAGAAGAAGTTTTGGTTTTCATTCATCCTTCTTCCAACACACCCACACTCACTCCCAGAGGACACTGGGTTGGGAAAAGTTTAATTTACTTTATAAGCTTTCAAAGTTGGCTAAGAAATGCCTTCTCCCTTTTCATGTTTAGAAAATCAAAACAGTGCCAAGCATTTAAATGTAAGAAGAGGTTCTGGCATTTTCTGGAATCGTTGTGGAACCTTCCCTTAAAATTTGGAAGAAGCTACTTGTTGGCCATCCCTAAAAACTTCTTCTGTAACTCTAACCTTCTCTTTTCTTGCGTCTGGTCTGATAAATTTTCAGTCCAAATTTGCTGGATTAGAATCCTGTCTGTAAAGGTAGACTAAGGAATAGAATACATTTAAATCCCTTGGCCATATTGATAAGCAATCCATGTTGAGAATGTATCATTTTCCAGGTGTCCATCCTTCTTTCCTTCCTTCCTTCCTTCCTTCCTTCCTTCCTTCCTTCCTTCCTTCCTTCCTCCCTCCCTCCCTCCCTCCCTCCCTCCCTCCCTCCTTCCTTCCTTCCTTCCTTCCTTCCTTCCTTCCTTCCTTCCTTCCTCCCTTCCTTCCTTTTCTCCTCCTCCTGCTCCTCCTCCTCCTCCATTATGAGAGGGGAAGCTTATAAATCTTTTAAGTACTGTAACTACAAATAATAATACCATAGCATTTATTAATTTGTCAGTACAGCAAAATACGAGCTACATTTCTAATCATCCCTTTGCCACAAGGTCATAGTCTTGGATATATAAGATTATTTTCTTAATTTTGCTCCCCGTACCCAATAACCACTGAGAATACATTAAAACGTACTAGAGCTAACACTCCTTGAATTTGAAGATGGTTATTTAATTTAAATTTCTTGTTTGCCTAAAACAAGCAGACTGCTATTTATGAAGAGCTCTTGAAATTTAATCTTGTTTTTAATGGAATGCTGGTCAATGGCTCAATAAAGCTTGTTCCACTTCCTACTTGTCTGCTTTCGCAGCTTCAGTTACTCAAAGTGATAAAATTAATTGAACTTTCATTTGAGAAGATTTAGCTCCAGAGAAGCACTAATTCAAAGGCAGGCAACCTATGGCAGCTAATAATTTTGGATGCTCAGGAAGAGAAGAGGGGAACCATAATGTGGATCTAGAAGGCAGGGTGGGCTTTTCAGGGGCTGAGAAGTTGGTCAAAGGTTAAGACTTTTTGTTTCAAAAAAACCTGACCTAGTGACTCTCAGTTTGTTTCCCCTTTAGAATTTAACAGACATTTCAGCTTGACGAAGGCTGGCATCATTCCTGCAATTTTGGGGAAACATAGAAAAAAAAAACTGAAGTATTGGGTGTGGCACTTTTGGGGTGATCCTTGACAGCCCTCATAAAAGGAAGATGAGGAAATGAGGGAAATTCTTCATTTTCAAGGGATCCGTAGGTGATTTCTTCTGAAATCGTCTCTCACGTATACCCTAAAAATAAATCACACCCTTTCCTGATGATGTTGTCTTTCATACTATATTACAGGTCTTTAATTTATCTATTATTATATTACCTGAATTGATTTATCTAGGTTTCTGGTATTGTTTGAATTAGTTAAAATGGGTTGCATTGACTTTAATGTTTTATAAATGTCATCATTCTGTAAATAAAATAGAACACCTCTAAGTTTGCGGTAGTGGCAAATATACATATTTTTTACCACAAGATGGCAAGCTTTAGTTAGACTTTAAAATTCCAATTTTGTCTTCTGGCTGTTTCATTTCTTAGCACATTTTTTTAAAACCAAGGCTGGGTAAGTTTATAATTCAACAAATGGTTACTTGACAAAAAGAAAAGTAACAGGGGCTTTGAAAAAACTTCTTTCTGTATGTAACAAAAATTCTAAGAATTAAATGTATATGATGATCTTGCTAGTGGACCCCGGACAGGTGAAAAGCAGGGAGGAAAAAACGACAAGTTAGTTTTATTATTTTTCTTCTTAAACATTTGAAAATTACAGGAATTGATCAGAAACCTCTGATTATACCTCATTCTGATGAAAACAGGAGTCACCAAACAAGATTTCATGCCTGTGCAAAATAATACAGATTTCCTTCATCTGTTTCATGAAAGGGATTGTGCAGTAACTCCCTTCATATTTTCATTAATCCGTCACTTTTCTTTTGTTAGTAAACACTGTTAATAAATTGTCATTCATTCTCTCCAACCTGGCTGTCCTTCCCATTTCTCAGCATAATTTGTTTAGAAGAAGCATAATGTGAATGCGAATGCACTCTCTCACACACACACGTGTTTAATATCAATAAACAAGGCGAGGATTAATGTTGCTTGCCACAGGGCTGACGCAATGCGTCAGTTGGTTTAGTTTAAAGATGCCACACAGGGCGCTCTGGAGATGCATTTCAGCTAATCATCAGCTCCTTTCAGGAATGCCTGGGATGCAATGGCGTTCTCAGAGTTTGGGTTGGGCGAGGAACGTGGTGCTACACAGAGACCCCAAGGAACTTTTGAACACAGGACTTTCTCCTGCAAAAAGGTCTCCTAGAAGACTCAGCTCAGGAAGCAGAAGAAGACGAAGCCAACAGCTAATTGGGAAAGATTGATCTGGACAGCCCAAGGGGAAAATAAATAGTCTGGTGCCAAAGCAAGACCCAACCTTGGCACTAAGAGCTCAATTCCATTTGAGATTTAGATTGCCTCTTTAATGACTTATTTGATACAGCAAAATAAGGCCCAGGGCTTATATTTTGCCCAGCCTTTCCTGACCGGCTTCTGGTCTCAAAAGCTTGGAGACTGAACACATGGAGAACAGTTACAAGATGTGGCTACAGCCAGTCTAGTGAAGAGAAGGACTAGGGGCGACCTGACAGCAGTGTTCCAATATTTGAGGGGCTGCCCCGGAGAAGAGGAAGGGGGTCAACTTATTTTCCAAGGCACCTGAAGGCCAGACAAGAAACAATGGATGGAAACTGATCAAGGAGAGATTCAACCTGGAAATAAGGAGGAATTTTCCAGACAGTGAGAACAATCAACCCAGACATTGCCTTCAGAAGGAGGCTTTCAGTAAGAGACTGGACTATCATCTGTCAGAAATGGTGTAGGGTTTCCTGCTTGGGTGGGTGGGGGTTGGACTAGATGACCTACAAGGTCCCTTCCAACTCTGTTAATCTGTAAAATCTAATCTAGGAGAGAAGCAACCTGGAATTAAGGAGAAACTTTCTAACATTGAGAACAATTAGCGGAAAAACTGTTCTTCAGAAGTTGTGGCTGCTCCATCCCTGGAGGTCTTTAAGAAGAGATTGGACAGCTACTTGCCTGAAATGGTACAGAGTCTCCTGCTTGAGTAGGGGGCTGGACTAGAAGACCTCCAAGATCCCTTCCAGCTCTATTCTGATTGATTGATGCCTTAACTGGCAAGAAGGTTGAGAAGGGAATGATTCTTTCACATTCCCCGTAGATAAAGTCAGAATGGGGAGCTACCCTACTGGCACCTGGATTCACCTGAATTGGCCATTCCCTCCAGGTGCCCAAAGAGTGGAGCTATGCCACAATAACACTAATCTGTAGGGGGGAAAAATAAGATAAATCCAACCTGGCCAAGTAGCTATCAACAGCCTATTGAATATTATCACGTAGCTCTATGCTGGAGATCTTTATCTTGGATTTCCTTGCACCAAGTGGCTCAAGGGGGAGTTTTAGCTGTGAAACAAGCTGGCTTCAGGCCAGGCCATTCAAGGTCCAGCTGCTGTGTTGCGCTGCAGGGTTTGGCTGGCAGGATATCCTCCCACAGGGCTCTCTGTGCATTATGGGCTTTTGAAGGTCCATGGAGCTGATGCAACTACGAACCACCAGAGTTTGCACTAAGCAAAGGCCTCTGACAGGAAGCCACTTGAAGAGACTGGGAGCTTTTGCAATGTGGATTGACAGGCAGCTCTTATGGATAAGCTGGGTTGACAAAATCAGAAAGAAGGAGGGGATAAGCTGCCTGGGAAAGCCAAGGGAAATCATCAAAACCATTAAAGAGCAAAAGTTAGAATATTTCGGACATGGGATGCAACGTCCAGAAAAACACACCCTACTTCACTTTATCCTCCAGGGAAAGATGGAAGGCAAACGAGGTCCAGGCACAAGAAGAACCTAGTGACTTCAAAATCTAAGTGACTGGTTCGGACAAAACTCAACAGCACTTTTTCATGTGGCTGTTGATCAAAATAGGATGGTCAACATGATCACTAACATCTGATGACGGATATGGCAGGAGAAGAGGAAGAAGAAGAAGAAGAAGAAGAAGAAGAAGAAGAAGAAGAAGAAGAAGAAGAAGAAGAAGAAGAAGAAGAAGAAGAAGAAGAAGAAGAAGAAGAAGAAGAAGAAGAAGAAGAAGAAGAAGAAGAAGAAGAAGAAGAAGAAGAAGGTTCCTTCATGAAAGCAAGTTAAATACACGCAAGTTAAATACACGCATTGCAGTAGTCCAACCTGTCCAGTTGTATTGACCTTCTTGGCTTCCTAGTCTTGAAGGGCTGACAAGTTCTTCTGAGCAGAAGGAGACCTTCAGCCAAAATGAAAATTAAGAAAGGAAAACAATAATGTGTAATATATTTAGTACTTATCAAGGCTGTCTTCCTGTAAGAAAGAGATGGAAACATTTCAGATTTAAATGTCATAAAAATATCTTTTAGTCCTCTATGCACAAGGATTCTTCAAATACTTGTTAATATTTACTCACTGCTGTTATCAAGCTGTTTCATCATGGATGGAAAGATAAAAGCCTCTAATTAATTCTGCTAAAGTCCCTTTTGTTTTAAATCTTCCAGTGTATTTCAAGAAACTCAAGAAAATGTTGATGTTGGTGGCATCTCTGAGGGGCTCACAGATTATTTCAAAGTACCAATTAATCCAGCCCATTTCAAGGACATCAAGTCAGTGACATAAATTAATAAACACGGTGTCCATGGATGACTAAATAATACTTTTAATTCCACCTCAACCTGATATGTTTCCATCTATTTTGCACATGAAGGCAACATCGATAAGTACAAAATATATTACACATTATTGTTTTCTTTTGCTGTTGATTGGCTGATTGATCGAAACACACTCATGCAAGCTTCAATGTTGGTTGAAAATATATGAAATAACTTTTATGTTCATGCTGTTATCAGTCTCACTATTTGAATTATGAGTGCGTTTAAACAGCAAAACAAGTAAACGTATAACTGTTTGCCTCTTTTCCTCCTGATCTGTATTATGAACCAAATATGTGCAATCCCATTTGACTGCTGGTACAGATTATTTGAACCCACTTTTTACATTCCTGATATTTTTTTTCCTTGCCTGTGTTCTGCATTATTCTGTTCTTTATGACAAACATAAAAAGTGAGAAAAAATGAAAAAAAAATCAAAGTTAATTAAAAAATTTTCCTCTTTTGTTTCTATCCATGGGAATTAATACCATGTCAATTGCAACATGCTGAAAGGTACATTTCAAATTAAATGCAAGATGCTTGTATGTAATTAAAATAATTATCATTGAATGTGTGTGTCCCTTGTCCCTTTATTTTATTTTTATTGTTTTGTTTTGTTTTGCTTTTAAGACTTTGGGTTGACTAGAAAATGAAAGCCTCTTTGGAGCTCTTCCAGTCCACCCTAAATACTTGCTTGCTGTTCTCATCTTAAGTGGTATTTAGAGATCAGACATAGCTACTTGAAGAAAAGGAGCTGGACCATAACAAGAGCCCTGGTGGGACAGTGGTAGAGTGCAGTATTGCAGGCTGATTCTGCCGACTGCCTGTAGTACAATTCTGACCAGCTCAAGGTTGACTCAGCCTTCAGCATACCTTCCTTCCTTTCTCCCTCCCTCCCTCTCTCATTGTCCTTCCTGGTGGCACAATGGTGAGAATGTAGTATTGCAGGCTGACTCTGCCAACTGCCAGCAGTTTGATTCTGACCGGCTCAAGGTTGACTCAACCTTCCATCCTTCTAAGACTGGTAAAATGAGGATCCAGATTGCTGGGGGGAAATATGCTGACTCTGTAAACCGCTTAGAGAGAGGGTCGCAAAAGCACCGTGAAGCAGTACATAGGTCTACATGGGAACGCTCTTTGAATCACTAAGAAGAGAAAAGCCTCTTAGGTCGGGATAATGAGCAACAGAGAAGAGGGTGGTGGGAAATTTTGAGGAGGCGATAGGACTCAAAGGAAATTCGCTCAGATCCCTCCTTTGGATTGAGGGATTCTGGGTGTGCAATCAAAGTGGGCACCTGCAAGATGGTTTGAACTTTGATTTGAAGATGGCAGAGAGGGAGTCAATGCTCCTTGTTCTTTTGGCTTTGGTTTCTTTCTAGATCTCCATGAAAGCTAAGGAAGATTTCGTAGATTGCCTGACATTGATATGAGTAGTTAGCCATCCAAATTTCTCATCCCTGTTTAAAACTTGCATATCAAAGCAACACCGCTTTAATGATTTTGTTCCTGCTCCACTGTGTACTTCTCTGATCATTTTTGCTGATCATTTTCAGACAACCCCTCCTTCCTTCCTTTCTTCCTTCCAATCAGCCTTGTCAACAAGCCATAAAAGCAACTTCTTTCCTGGGGCTTGCTCTGCTGTCTTTTTAACGAAGGACAGCAAGCCAAATATTTCTCCTAGCTGTGAAAAATGTGAGGTTCTCCAGGTGAAACTTTTGCAGAATGAATAACCCCTAATGGCTTTATCAATTCATCTGGTGCCAAAGAATGAAGCAGCTGTGAGCTTTCTGTTGCCTTCCCATTTTAGGCTAAACTTTGCTCTTTCCCCACATCTCAAATCTCAACCTTTGATTCAAGTGTGATCAACAGTTGGCTTGTCTCAGAACTGAAGGAAGCTCCAAACATCAGTTGGATTGCTCGCTGAATTAAAAAGAGACACGTTGTGAATGTTGTCTCAGAGAGCAACACTCAATGTCCTAAGCCAAGTCTCTTCCTCTCAGATCAGCTTACCTCACAGAGTTGTAAGGGGCAACATAGGAGATGAGAGCCTTTTAGGTGTGTATACCACCTTGAGTTGAGGAAAAATAAGGAGAGGAGAAAAAATATGCTTAAAAAACGAACATACATGGGATACAGAATAACAGAGTTGGAAGGGAACTTGGAGGTCTTCTAGTCCAACCTCCTGCACAAGCAGGAGACCCTATAATATTTCAGACAAATGGCTGTCCTGTCTCTTCTTAAAAGCCTCCAGGGATGGAGCACCCAAAACTTCTGGAGTCCAGCTGTTCCACTGATTAATTGTTCCCACTTTCAGGAAATTTCTCCTTAGTTCTAGGTTGCTTCTCTCCTTGGTTGGTTTCCATCCATTGCTTTCTGTCCTGCCTTCAGGGGCTTTGGAAAATAGTCTAATATGTCTGCTCTCAACTTCCATCTGTGAAGAGGTCCAGACCTTTCAATATTCAGGTCAATGGTCATTTTTCTTTGTTCTGCTTTATCAGCCAGAATTCTGGTGACCACCTGTCCACCCAAGAGGACAATCAGAGGAGACTAGCTTCAGTCCCTAACACCTGCAGATCAAGATGGGGAAACTCTGAATCATGCAGACATCTAATATTTTGCTGTGGACAGTTTTAGGTAGGTCTAGCTCCATATAAACCAGCTTCATAAGGTCTCAGATTGGTGCATCCTGCAACCTGTTGGAGCTACTATGGGTGAGCAAGAGGAATGCTACACATAATGATGAGCAAAAGTAGAGTAGTATCAAGAATGAATATCAAGAAGGTAAAGTGGAAGGGAATTTCAATGCTCCAAACAAGCTTGATGTGGCTTGGTTATTTTCTTTGTTGCTCGTAAAACCTTGTTTTGTCATCCCATGTCATGCCACTGTCAGAATCTGATTCGGAGGGGGAGTATTGAGGTAATTCCCTGTTAGGAGAATGAGTGCACACAGGGAGACGTAGTGAGAGTAGTGAAGAATAACACACACACAGCACACAGCCACACTGTATAGTAAAATGTAGGTTTTTACTTCCAGTAAAATGGTTAAGCAAAGTTCAACAAAACAGTCCAAATCATTCACAGTTAAAGCAGTCAGTTTTCAGTCTAGGGATAATCCAATAACAAAATCCAGTATCAAAAACAGTTCAGTAACAGACTTACATCAAATCCAAGAATAACAATGATCAATAACAGTCAATAGGAATGGCAACACTCTCCAGAACAACAGAACAGGAACAGACTAAACAACCTAGGTTTCTGGGTCCATCTTATGGCTGTTTGAGTAACCACACCCAATTACAATTTTAGCATTCCCTTAAAGAGACAGTATTAAAATGTCTATCCTGGTTTATATATTTTCCAACCCAACTATTAGGTGACTTACATCCCTAACAGGGAGGCCAAGCAGCTGACAGGAAGCAGGAGTGTGGTTCCATTGGCTGTGGAAGAAACTGGGGAAGGGGCAAAGTCTGGCTGGGCAGAGCAGGGAAGAGGTAGAACAAGGGAGAGGGAGTTCAGAGGAAGACCCAGGCCCATCCCCTCTTCATCCTAGGGCAGACAGGCAGGAACAGGGAGCAACGTGGATTGTGTGGCTTATAGGGGAGGAAAGGTCCCTGATTCCCTTCCTTAGCTGCAGCTGGGAACACAGTGTATAAAAAGGGACGTTGTGCACAGCAACTCGTGGGAAGCAAATCCTGAGTTATCTGGTATCTTCAAGGCTTATCTGGGTTCCTGGCATCTTCCCAACTGTGTGTGTTTTGTTGGCCTTTCAAGTCTGCAATTCCTTCTCCTGCCCTGTCAAGTTAATTACTGCAGCAAGGTTTGTTTTCAGACTGAATTTCCTTCACTTAAAGACTGTTCCTGAGAGTTTTTTCTCCAGCCGAAGGTAACCTGGACACTGGGGGCAAAGTTGGAGACTCTACAAAGGGACTCTACTTACTTATGTGACTGTGTCGCCTTTGTGCCACGTCCCTTTGGATCATCACACCCCACAACCATTGAACCCATCTCCTGCAACATTCAAAGAATTGCCTTATGTTTTGTCGGCCCTTCTTCTGTTTCACATTAGTATCCACAGATTCAAAATATTTCTTCTAGGTTTCTCAGCTAGGCAAAAGGAGGCAGTTGGCGGAAAGTCTGGAAAAGAGGCTACTCATGTTATACTCATTAAAGAAGGGGAACCACCAACTCGATATTGCTTAGCAGAGGCTGTGATTTTCCAGCACTGCAAGTTTTCAAGCAAAATCACAAGAAAATGTAGCTGAACCAAACAATAAGAATAAAAGCAACACATTCCTGAAAAATACAGCAATTTATTGATCTGTGGATGACTCCAACTAGGAATATTAACTGCCTTGCAGAAAGCTCTGAGATATTTTCCAGGCACCAGGAAATTGTGAGATTTAACATTCTTGGTTTAAATTGTGCAGTATTTGTTAAACTGCATAACCTGAGCATGAAACAATGGCATTGCTATTCTACTTTTGTTCAAATAGATCAATTTTTCTTTCTTTTCTTCTTTTTTCTGCTACCCTTCGATAGAAATCCCTGAAATAAACAGCGGTCAGCCCCAAAAGGTAGAACGATATTAGCTGAGGAGAGCAGCCGCATCAGGGCATTTAAAATGAGAGCTATTTAGAGATGAGTCAGCTAAGTGCTGTCATTGTTGTTTTTGCTACCATGTGAAGTGAGCCAAGACCTCCAAAACTATTTCGACAATTACATTGGCAGCGAAGACACATAAACTTTAAACACTTAGCAGACTAGAGCAAAAATAAGGCCAAGGAAAATTAAAATAATCCAAATGCAAGGAGTTTGTGTCATCTGTGCTGTTTTATTGCTGCTTGGTTTTTCTTCTACTTCAGATCCAGCCGTTCAGGAGAAGTGGGGGAGATTTGTCATGAATACATGCTATAAAATGGGTCCTTTGGTTTTCAAGTACTGTATAAGTGTTGGTGAACTTCACAAGGGTAACATATGAGAGCCCTGGTGGTGCAGTGGTTAAAATGCAGTATTGCAGGCTAACTCTGCCCATTGCCAGGAGTTCGATCCTGACCGGCTCAAGGTTGACTAAACCTTCCATCCTTCTGAGGTTGATAAAATGAGGACCCAGCTGGTTGGGGGCAAAAGGCTGACTCTGTAAAATGCTTAGAGAGGGCTGTAAAAACACTATGAAGCAGTATATAAGTCTAAGTGCTATTGCTATATGAAAGATAATATAGTAACTGCAACTATCAGTGCCTAAATCTCCAGTTTTATGACTTTATTTTCTTAACTCAGGTTTCTGGGACATGGCTTAACAATGAAGTAAGAGATGTAGATTTTCCAATTCTGTCCCTTCTTGTCTGCTTTTTGGTTAGTGATTTTGCTATTTATGGTGTGTATGTTTGTGTGTGTGTATATATACAATCTGAGGAAGAAGATAAAGAGTTATGCTCTTGGGTAGCAACCACAGTAGATCCTCGTGTGTTTATCTGATGACAGATAAACATGGATGATTCACAAATCATCCATGCAGAAATTAAGTGGCATATTTATTTGATAATTGTGGAGTCACAGTTATTCCCCCATTGTTCCATGCTGGACAAATAGACTAATTTTCTTTCCTAAAGAAAAGAACAAAGCACCACCAACAAAAAGATAACTGAAGGAAGCCAAAAGAAAATGTTGACTTTACAGATTATAATAAATTGTCAAAAATGGCTGGATTTTAACCTCTAGTAAACCTTGTGATGGAATTCTTGGCATTTGTTTCTTTCAAAGGCCACGAACAAAATCCAGGGAGTCGTCCCAGCAGTTTTGGAAATGGTTCAAGCATTTTACATAGTACAGGTTGTAACTTTCTCATTTTCAGGGTGAATGGTTCCTGAGGACCTTAATCACAAATTATTGTTCCTATGCCCAGCAAAATATTTTCATTCCCACTTCTGTGTAAACCTGGAGGAAGCATCTTAGCCATGATTATTTCTTCTTCTTCTTCTTCTTCTTCTTCTTCTTCTTCTTCTTCTTCTTCTTCTTCTTCTTCTTCTTCTTCTTCTTCTTCTTCTTCTTCTTCTTCTTCTTCTTCTTCTTCTTCTTCTTCTTCTTCTTCTTCTTCTTCTTCTTCTTCTTCTTCTTCTTTAAGATAAATTTTGGCTAGGGAACCATTAGCCTCCCCTGAGGGATTCCTGTTGCCAAGAATAAGGAGGCAAGTTTTCAGTTGTGTGTAAAACCCCCGTGAAAGAACTACGGGAGGCTGTGCCCACTCATCATATGCCATCAATTTTACTTCTTCCCAGTGTCGAGACTACCACTGACATGGATGACTAGACCTCTCAAATCCCCAATGTAACCGGCAAAGCCTTCTTATCAAAGATCACCGCCAAATATGTTAATTTCAGTTTGGATGTGGGAGCATCTGCATTGTGTTTCTCTGATATAGTTTTGCTATAACACAATCCCTACTCTTGCATGGGATCAATTCCCTTGAAAAAGTCATCCCAGGTGCTTTAAGATGGGAAGCATGACAGTTTTATGTGCTGTAATCGCTTTTTTGAGCCAAACCTTCCGTAAAGGGATGTTTGTTTTTTCAAAATGTCTGCAAAGTCAAGGAGAGCCGAGCCGAGACTGATGGGCTGGAGGTAGGATAGCAAGACAAACAAGGCAAAACGGTTGCGGAATAGTTTGTGGTCTTGCTGTGGAATCTAGACTGAAGCCATCGAGTTGGAGACGCTCCAATTCTCAAGCTCCTTTTTTACCTTGACCTACTCAAGCCTTTTTTTCCCATTTCAAGAAGAAAATGGCTTTTCTTGTGCTGTGAAAATGAGAAGTAGTAATTCAAGGTGAGTAGGTACGCTTGGCAGATAAAAGACCAGAGGTGCTAACAGAAAACGCAACATGGAAAATCATTGAATAGAAATGCTACAGTGTCACGGCTTGCTTTGTGCTCCTGTTAAACGGGAGGGAAACCCAAAGGTCTGAGTTCACACACATCAGGGATGGGAACCCAGAAATCTGAAACAAACACAGGGTTTTCCCGCTGTGAAGAATCCCAGCCTGAGATCTTATCTTCACAACCAATTGCTCTCCTAATCAATGACTTCCCTGGGATCCAGTCTACCACGGTGGTCACACAGCACGTTCTGGTGAGGATGGGCTCCATCAGGAGTCCAAAAGCTCAGAAGACAAAACCTCTGGTGCTGGTAACTGACCCAGACTGGCTCCTGCAACATTATCTTGGGACAGGTCGATTTGCCTTCACTCTGGAGAGCGTCTTCTTGCTAGAGGCCTGTCTTCATCTTGGCATACAAGGGAAACAAAAGCTCTTCTGACTTTTATGATTTTGGGGAACTGAACAAGTAGGATCGTCAGACAAATCAAATGGGATTATTTTTAGTTAAATTGACACCATTTCTGGAATTGTTTTTTTACTATATTGGATCAGATTTAAGAAAAAACAGGCTCAAGGATTTCATTGAAAAGCTAAAAGTAACCTTAAAATCCATCTCTCATGTTCCTAATGCTCCTGTGGTCTCCATATTGATAGATTGGAGAAGAATCGGAGTGCTCTTCAGCTCGTTTGGACATCCATACATGATTAAGGAGGACTTGTGCAATTGGGAAGGAAGTCTATACAGCATATGGTGATTTTTGTTGTTGGATCTACTGCAACATCAGAATAGTTTTGTATAAACAGTGTGTTAAGAGACCCAATTGTGCTGTCAGAATTGATTGCATGTGAGGAGGAAGATTCTGGCTTCTGTTAACACAAATCAGGAAGGAATTTGGCTGACTACAATTCATATAAGAAGTTATTGTTACCCCAAGGACCACAAAGGTTGAAAGCCAACATACAAATGGCTTGGAACAGAGAGGGGAGGTCGTTAGCTCAGTAGAAGAGTGCGAAGGATGGAATGAAGAATATGCTTTATTTATTGAGTGAAGCAGAATAGAAGTGCTGATCGCATAATTCTGCTTTCTAGGCTTATCGTGCAATGTCTCATGGTCACCATATCGCCTGAATAAAATGCTGGCTTTCTCTGGATCCATGCAACATGAGTGTATGAATAATTATTTCCACTAATATAAACAGGATAACCTAATCCTGGGAAACCGTAGCTTTGAATCCTGTTGCTAAACCCCAATCTGATGGGAGTTCGTTATTTTAACATTTTAATGGTAAGATTTCAAATCCTTCCATTTTATTTATGGTGTGATATAGTCAGACTAGGAAAACAATGTCACTAGGCCAGTACTAAAGCCGTTGTAACAGAATCTTGCAAGTCTGAATTTCTGTCTCCTGCCTTTACTGCATCTCCGTGTGAACCAGGGGACGGCTTGTGTGAAATGTTTGCTCCTACTACGTTGTTGCTCTGGACTCAGGCCTCTTTGATCTGCCCAATATCTTGGGAGCCGTCCTTCCTCCTCTTCCTCAAGGCCAATTTCCTCTACTCATTTACCTTGTAAACACAGTGCCAATAAAAATATAAAAGTAAACGTAAAGATTTCCCCTGTCCAGTTGTGTCTGACTCTAGGGGAAAGTCCTCATCTCTGTTTCCTAGTCAAGGGAACCAGCATTGTCCAAAGACATGGTCATGGGGTCAGCATAACTATACACTGAAGGTGCATGAAACACAGTTACCTTACCACCAAAGTGGTACCTATTTATTTACTTGCATTTGCATGCATTCAATTCTAGGTTGGCAGGAGCTGCAGCAAGGAACGAGAGCTCAACCCATTGCACAGTGCTTGGATCTCAAACCTGATCTGTCAGCTTTCCAGCTGACAAACTCATTGTCTTTAATCACTGAGCTATCATTCTTCTTTTAAATCAAAATATAAATTTAATAAATGATTTTGGCACATATTGTATTAATCAAGCCAACTCTATATGAGCCAGGTTAGGATAAAGGTGATTTTGAGCAATTGCTCATATGGTTGAGATTGTGGTCTTGGCATATTTAACCTCTTTCCATCCATAAATGCTCCTGGTGGCCATTGAACCAGATGGGCAAATTGGGATTTGAATCAAAGTGGAACAGACGGGACCTTTTTCTTAGCTAGCATTTCTTGCCTTGAAATGTTTGTTGACCTAGTTGGTTTCACTGATTGATAGGTTAGCCAGAAAGTCAATTTTGTTTTGTTTCTGAAACAGTTTTTTCCCTTCTCCAGGCCCATCAATGAAGATATACAAGACATCCTTCCAAAGGAATATGATTATAAGATAAACTGGACGCACATGTTTCAGGTTACAAGCCAGAAAATCCTGCTTCTGTGATAAAATAAGAATGTTTCAACGTTCTCCTATTATTAGTAGAGAAAAATGGAGAGTTTTTAAAAAAAACTGGAGTGGACAATAAATACTCTATTGTAGAAATGAGCAGGACACTTCTCTGAAAACTGGAAGCGTGCCCACCTAAATAATTTTGAAAATATTATCTTTGCAAACTGTATCTTAAGATCCATAAATACTGTATGTGTGGGTTGCATATATATTAAAATTTATTATAAACAGCATTCTCTCCAATAGGCAGTTCCTTGTAACAATCCTAAACCTTAGAATATCTCAGTTCAATCAACTCATTTGTATCATGTTTTCGACAGTCCATTGTTTTTCCTTAAAATACTTGGCGGGGGTGATGGTGAAATACTTTAAACTTTGCAACACAATACCAAGGAAGTGTGATTCAGTTTTCAGTTAATGCAAGCAGATTTGTGTTTGTTAAATGGGTACAACTAGTACTGGGTTGAGATTTGTTCTCTGTTTTCCTGAAATGTATTTTCCTCAGGATCACAATCTTCTGTTTTTCTACTTTTTCTCCAGGTGCTTAGGGTTATTTTCTAAGCCATGATTATGTTGCAATTTGCAAGGTAAGATATGGTGCTGGTGCTGCTAACCATATATGTAATTGGGGGCCGTTTTAATTAAGTTTTGATTAAAGGCATTAAAAGTTGTTAATCCTGCATAGCTTTTTCTCCAGTAATATCACACTACTAACTAGAGCATACAAAACATTTCCTAGACCAATACTTGAATACAGCTCATCTGTCTGGAACCTGCGTTACATATCTGATATTAATACAGTCGAGAAAGTCCAGAAATATTTTATGAGAAGAGTTCTCCACTCCTCTACTCATAGTAGAATACCTTATGCCACCAGACTTGAAATTCTAGACTTAGAAAACTAGAACTACGCCGCCTTTGGTCCGACCTAAGCGTAGTAAATAAAATTATCCATTGCAGTGTCCTATCCGTCAATGACTACTTAACTTCAACCGCAAGAATACACGAGCACACAATAGATACAAACTCAAGGTAAACTGCACCAAACTTGATTGCAGGAAATACGACTTCAGCCACAGAATGGTCAATGTCTAGAATACTCTACAGACTCTGTGGTTTCTTCCCCAAACCCCAAAAACTTTAACCTCAGACTGTCTACTGTTGACCTCCCCCCATTCCTAAGAGGTCTGTAGAGGGCGTGCATAAGCACACCAACATATCTACCGTCCCTGTCCTAATGTTCCCCTTTTATTTATATCCATTTCTTGTATTCATAATCATGATGATATTTATACCTGTTACCTAATACATGTTCAACAAACAAACAAACAAATAAATAAAGTAAAATGAATGAAAGCAGGAAAAAAAAATCTGGCTTAAAAAAAAAAGAAACCCGACTCACAGAACAGAAGAAGCTTCTTGGAAGAGAAATGTTTTCAAGAAGAAGTTGCCTTTTGGGAAAGCACTTTTGGGACAACCATAACCTGGATGATTGAGAATCTCCATAGTCACTGAGCCATTGGGCAGCCCTAATGCTCTCACACTAGTTCACTTATCACAAAGGGCTAAGAATGCCTAATCCATAAAAGTTCAGTAGGTGGGGGGGAAGGATAAAATAGCACCCGTGTGATGATTTTGTCATGCAAACACTGTGATTTATGTCCTTGTGTTTTTTTTTAAAAAAACCCTATTTTTACAACTGTGTAATCTCTGTCTAATCTATTTGGTGTTCACAGAACAATCTGTCACTGAATGTCCATAAAACCACAGAACTGATTATGGACTTCAGGAAACATGGACAGGACCACGCCACACTCTTCATGAATGGAGAACGAGTGGAAACTGTCCCTACGATCAGATTCCTTGGCATCCATATTTCAGCTGATATCTCCTGGTCCCCTAACCCCAAGGCCATAGTGAAGAAGGCTCAGCAGGGGCTGCACTTCCTGCGGGTTCTCAGGAAGAACAATCTGGATAAGAAACTGTTGCTGGCTTTCTATAAAGCCTCTGTGGAGAGCACTCTGACATACTGTCTGGGTGTGTGGTATGCAGGGTCCTCAGCTGAGGACAGGAAAACTGTACAGAGGGTGATAAACACAGCTCAAAAGATCATTGGTTGCCCTCTGCCCTCCCTGGAAGACTTAGCCGGGTCCCGTTGCCAAAGCAGAATCAAGGCCATTACAGAAGACCCCTCACACCCTGGCAATTATCTTTTTGACCTGCTGCCATCTGGATGACGTTTTAGGTCAATAAAATCCCACACCACTAGACTAACAAATAGTTTCTTTTCCTGGGCCATCCGAACCGCAAATAAAGACGAAGTCACTACCTCATTAAGATGTGAAAAGATGTGAAATCTCAATACCCCATTCAGATGTATAATAACATATTACAGTAACTCGGCTAAGCGTTACAGTCAGTGTTGGATGTATATTTTGTGTCTATTCATAGATATTGTACTCTCAAATGGCAAATGGAGACGTGGGTACTCTATCTTTCTTATCTCCATTTTGAAGTGCTTTGGTTTTATTGTATTGCAAACATTTGCTGAGGTGCATCCACAGTTTCGTTGTACTTGTACAATGACAATAAAGTTCTTCTAATTCTAATTCTTAATTCGGAGTAGAATCTGGCGTCTGGATGGAGCTGAGCATTTACTGGCCAGATGCCCTTCCTCATGCCACACAGAGTTCACAGCATATATTAGGAAGGACATTCAGCCAGTAAACACTCAGCTTCTCCTTCAAATCTACCCCAAATTAAGGGATTACAAGGTCATAAAAAGGGAGGTTTTTTTAAAAAATGTACATAATTTTGACATTTATACCATGATGTCGTCACATTAGTTTCACCATGTTGATGACATCCTGGTTGTTATCAATGACATCCCCACTGCTGGGTGTTTCCCATTCAAAGAGATATTAAAAAGTGTTCCCCAGATATAATATTTTGGAGCATAGGGCCGAGCTACGTGTTATGCTACCAATGCATAAAAGAATGCTCTCAGTTCAAGGCACCCACCCTGATTCAGAGTAGGTGTTTTTGAAGAAAGTGGCATGGCTCCCATTTAAAACAAAGGGAGGCAAAAATCCACTGAACAATGAAAATAACATAAATAGGACAGTCGGGTTTGATTTGTATGATTTTTCAATGGGATTGCTCCCCAAGACATCACCAAATTATGCATCCCTCTGCAAGGACCGAATGTCAGAAATCACAGATGTACGGGCATCTTTTTCCTCCAAAACATGCATGGATGGCCTCTCTAAAATCCACTGAAATCAGAGAACACTTCTGTAGACAGATTTGATCTGTGATTCAATGCCGGGTTTGGAGAGAATCCATTGTAAAAACCGTGAGGATTGGGAAGCATCCCATGTTCCTGTGCCAGGGGGACTGTTTCCTATGCAATCCATGGAGAACGTGGCCCTCTTTAAATTGATGGTGGTTTGCTGTTGTTGGACTGAAACAAAGGCCATTTAAAGTTGTGAAACCTGTAATTTGGCTTGAGCTTTTGCACACAGAAAGTATGTTAAACCGAGGCCAAAAAGATGAGTTACAGCCGAGGCAAACTGCCATCTGTGTGCGTGTTGCATGCAGCCAAGAATGAAATCAGAAATTGAACTTGCACATAGAGTTGAACTCACACTAGTCAAATGAGATATTTTTAACAAAAGATAAGCTATCGCGAAAGGAATGGGGATCATAAAATCGTCAAGAGGAAGGCCTTCAGACCATCCGTTCCAACCATCTGCTCGGAATACGAACCCAAATTAAAGCATCCCCAATATAGCTCAGTGGCGAAGATGCTGAGCTTGTTGATCAGAAAGGTTGGCAGTTCGGTGGTTTGAATCCCTAGCGCTGCATAACAGAGTGATCTCCCGTCCCTTGTCCCGGCTTCTGCCAACCTAGCAGTTCGAAAGCGTGAAAAAATGTGAATAGCAAAATAGGGACCCCCTTGGTGGGAAGGGAGCAGCGTTCTGTGTGCCTTTGGCATTTAGGCCTGCTGACCACATGACCACGGAGACGTCTTCGGACAGCGCTGGCTCTTTGGCTTTGGAACGGAGATGAGCACCGCCCTCTAGAGCGGAAAATGACTAGCATGAATGTGCAAGGGGAACCTTTACCTTTACCTAATCCATTTTTATAAGGGTAGAGTTGGGGTGACTGAATGGAGCTGAGCCTTTACTGGCCGGATGCCCTTCCTGACATCTATATGGAGTTCACAGCAGATTTTTTTTTCTTTGCAACCTTGGAGAGCGAAACATCTTCCAGTAGCTAGGATTGACCTCTCAACCTTCTGAGTGGGAGACAAGCACTTTTACTTCTAGGCCACCGTGCCAATTGCAAATATTCTTCTGATAGGATTTTTAAAAAATCAGGTTTTGGATCTCAGGCATTTCATTTCAAACATGAAGGCATTGGTATATCCCCCCCACCCACCAAAAAAAAAAACCCCAATGCAGATAAGGTGGGATTTAAAAAAAGTAAAGATGGCAGCTGTAACCACACACAAAATGAAGGCAGGGCTTCCATTACAAGGCCACAATTCCTGTATTTTTGGATGCCTCTGAAGCCTCGTCTATAAGCCTTCTCTCCGGCGCCCTGCCTTGCCTTTGTCTTGCCGTATGAATAGGCTGTGTCCACCAACACATCTAGGAAAGGTTCATGCAGCAGAATCCATTCCAGGGAGTTCATGTTAAGTTATGTCTGCGGAGGAAATATTAGCCCTGATGCAGCTTGGTAGTAACATCCAATTGCAACTTTGCAAGGTTAATCTAAACAATGCCAGGCCCGAAGTGGGAGAATATGAAAGGTCTGCTGATTCCCTTAGTTCTGAAGTCAAGCAGCTCATCATTAATGTTATCGGGACATGTGTTAGCAATTTCAGGCAGTGCAAACCCAAGGACAAGGTTTGAAGCCTCCTGCCTCAGCCAGAGTCCATCCTTCTTTTCACGTCACCGAGTCTGGCTAAATATTTCTCCTGGGTTCCCCCTCTTTTCTAATCCTTTAATAGCTAGATATCAGGAGTTGGGGACGTAGGGAGCCTTGGCCTGGGTGGATATACAGGGGGGACGTGGATTCAGCCTGCAATAGAGGACAGGAGGTGAGGAAGTTCCTTCTATCCACAAGGGAAAATCCTCTAGGAAGAGTTTCTCACTCCAACTTTGCTTTGTACAGCTTTATTCGCTAGGTTGCAAAGGTGAATATGAGCTCCATCAATCACACGTCTGTAATAACTTGGGATCTTGTCAAGTTTCATCCTGACTTGTAATTTGTATGTATGGTTTATGATGGGGCATAAGGTCCTTCAGGATTCTGACAGAAACCCCAAAATTTATCTTGAGTTTAATATCTATGGAGATTCTCAATCATCCAGGTCATTCTTATCCCAAAGGTGGTTTTTTTCCCCCCCAAAAGAACTTTTTTGGTTTTTCCACCCCCTTTTAAAATGCTTTGTTTCTCATCCAAGAACTGAAGAAGCTTCTTGGATGATAAGCGAGACATTTTTAAGGGAAAAAAAACAAGAAAAATCGAGTTGCCTTTTAGGAAAAAAAGCATATTTGGGATTATGCTGAGTTTGAAACTTGAAGTTATTTATTTATTTGTTTGTTTGTCTGTTTGTTTATTTATTTATTTATATTTTTATTTGTCAATTGCTTACAAGATAATAGGTATAAGTAAAACATAATTATGAATACATCGATACACATAAGAAAAATAAAAAAATAAATGAAACAATAGGACAGGGGCGGTAGGCACGTTGGTGCGCTTATGCACGCCCCTACAGACCTCTTAGGAAAGTGGGGAGGCCAATAGTAGGTTAAAGTTAAGGTAAAGTCTTGAAGTTATCTTATTGAGTAGGTAAAATCTCCCTCAAGATGTCTGGTAACTATGTGGGATTTTTTTTAATCGTGTTGAAATGGTTTGCCATCGCTTTCTTCCCAAACGTCTTTTTAAATTCCCTACAGCCCTGGTGCTCACCTGTCCAGGCAGACACCTGGCCCAACCCAGCTTTTGGGGAATCATGCTGCATATCATCCAAAAATACATCAGTGTAACCTCAAAATCTCCGTATCAAAATTTTGACTATCCTCCTAATCTTCAATGTTAATGAGAATGGGTCTTTCTTCTGAATACGATAGAAAGTATGTCCTACTACCTACTTCAAATGTCAGTGCAGGAAACCATCGTGGTGACTCTGAAATGAGAAGCCATCGTTTCCCAGCCCTGTCCTACAACATTCATATCTAAAACATCTAAACTCAGGAACTTTTAGAGCACTCTTTGACTAATGGTATTGTCGCCTTCCTCAAAATAGAGCTTTGCAAAGAAAGGATTCTGTCTTGGGATAAGTCACAGTACACTCAGTCACATTCAAATCTAATTGCATCTCATAAATTTGTGGTCACCTTTATTATTTGAGATGGCACTAGCAAACTAGTGAAGGCTTCCTGCTTTGACGTGTTTCTTCAGTTTGACTTTTAAAGAAAACAGGGCTCTATATTGAGAAAACTGTTGCCTGTGGATAAAAGAATCCTTTGTGATGTCTCTGGTGGATTTTTTCCAGGATACCTGCTTACATCTGTAGTGTGGAATTATCTAAAGTCATTTGGACGAAAAATACTGGGCATAATTTAAATAAAACAAAAGATTTTTTTCTCCCTTTAGATTTGTAACTTGTAAATCAAAGGTGGTTTAAACAGTCAGAAAATTGCAAATCACTTTGCTAGACCAAGCCAAGGTATATCTTTTTATATTTCCACCAGATGTGAGAGATAGGCAAGGAAAAAAGGGAAAGAAGTAAGAAAGGAAAGAAGGTGATTGACATCCCTTTTATTCTCCCCTAGGATCTAATACTTGAATGTTTTCTGTCTTTGAGCATGAGGTCTTCATTAGGTTATAGCAGGTAATAGTTATTCTTAGACCTGCTGTTCTCTCTGGCTTCCCCTTTCTCTGTCTCCATGGCTCAATTATTCATTTTTTGCAGAACGAAAGGACCTGTACTAGTTCCAGATGGGCTGGTACAAATAGCATCATTTTCTACCTTGGAATAAGTCACATCATGCAAAGCAAGAACATAATAATAATAAAAAATTAGAAAGAGAGAGAGATATATATCAAAGGCGTGCAATAAGAAAAGCCAAAGAAAATATAGCTAAACCTAATTTATACCAACACAATTCTATCTGCATCTCCATAATACGCCCATCCACCAAGTCATACACTGTATTTTTCACTTCAAACTTCACAATACTCTTCTTTAGAAGATTTCATCAGTTCCTTTTAGTTCATTTATCCTTCCATTATATATTGCTTTTGCAGTTTAAGACCCTTCCTCCCTCCCTCCCTCCTTTCCTTCTAGCTTAAGTATCCATTCAATCTGTTTATTGACATACCAAATTTATACCAAACTTGATTGCAGGAAATACAACTTCAGCAACAGAGTGGTCAATGTCTGGAATCCTCTACCTGACTCTGGTTTCTTCCCCAAACCCCCAAAACTTTAACCTGCTTAGACTGTCTACTATTGACCTCGCCCCTTTCCTAAGAGGTCTGTAGGGGGCATGCATAAGCGCACCAACGTGCCTACTGTCCCTGTCCTATTGTTTCTTTTATTTTTTTTCTTATATGTACCCATTTCATGTATTCATAACTATGTATATACTTATATCTATTATCTTGTAAGCAATTGACAAATCAAATCAAATCAATCAATCAATCAATCAATCAATCAATAAAGTCTTATTTCCAAATAACAAAGGGGAAAAAAGACACTAAAATACACAGCCATTTTAAACTTTAAAAAAAAAAATCAAAATCCATTCTTCATGACTGACTGTGTACTACTCACGATCTTTTTCACTAGCATTTGAAAATGTATCAATTCCTTTCCCCTCTTTTAGTGAATATTCTACAATAGAAATCTACTTGCTCAGGTTTTTTTGGTCACACACACACAAACACACACCCTAACTCACACTCAATCATTCCTCATTTTCTTCAGCTAGCAGGGACTTTGAGACATTCATAGCCAGATCCACGGTCTTCAGTCATGACGTCCTCTAACATTTCCTGCAAAGCATTTAGCTCCCGAACCAACCAGACGACATCGTGAGTTTACAGTACATGATTTAAAAAAACCCATCAAGATGGTGACCATGATGTACATATAGAAAACAGGCAAAGTTTAGATCTCCTTGTCTGTTGGACACTTTGCCCTGGAGACTTTCAAGAAGAGATTGGACTGCCATTTGTCAGAAATGGTGTAGGGTCTCCCGCTTGGGCAGGGGGTTGGACTAGATGACCTACAAGGTCCCTTCCAACTCTGATTATCTGTATCTGTATGGGCCAGAGATCAGCTGCCTTCTTCTGCTATTGCTTCCTGGGAGCGGCAGCGATCGGGAGAGAGGCACCAGCCATCAAGAACCACTCATCTCTTTGACTGGACTCATGTAACTGCCAACACATTTAAAGTAGCCAGCCAATAAAACAGTTGCAGTTGGCAGCAAATGTTCAATTCTCTCTAAAAGAATTTGCAGGGAGATTTACCAGAAAAACCAACATTAGTACAAAAACAATTGACCAAAACAACTTTCTATCTATCCTGTATAGATAGTTCTCAACTTACAACCACAACTGAGCCAGAATTTCTGTTTCTGCGTGAGACATTTGTGAGTTTTGTTCTATTTTACGACTTTTCTTGCCACGTTTGTTAAATGAATCACTGCAGTTGTTACAAGGGTGCATGAACTAAACACAAAAGGGTTTTTAGGAATTTTCCTGGTCTCATGTCCCTTGCAGGGAAAGAATACCATTTTTCCAAATCCACAAGCTTCTACCTACCACCAGCAACATTTTCTAAGGTGGCTTCAGTATAATTTAAGTATATCTTGGGAGCCGGTCCTATAAGTCTAGAGGTTGTGGGAGAAATAAAATGTTTGAAGTGAGTCTTCACTCTTATACACCAAGACTGTCTTCTTTATCGAATTATTTCCTGGGATTGGGATTTAATCAGTCCTTTGTGAAGGCAAGACTTAAAAATCTATTTCTGGAGTACCAGAAATGCAGTGAATTTGTGCAGTCACTGATACAGCTTTATATATATATAATCAGCCAGTTGTGGTGTGTCATTCCTCAGCTAGAGGCTGTCCAGGCAGTGACAGATTTCTCTCCAATGTAGCCTGTTTAAAAAGAGGGTGGGTGGGATTTGTTTAAGGTGTCTTCAATAGAGCCATCCAGTTGCAAATGTTCTCCAGACTTCACATACATGTCACAACCACCTCATTATTCTGAAAGCCCTGACAGATCTCAGTTGATTGAACTGTTAAATCTGCAAGGATCGGAGATCAGCTTCCATCCACCTCAGAGAGAGCCCGTATCGCGGGGTGGTGGTGGTTGAATAATGCTCTGTGATTTGAATTTTACTCAGTTGCACTTGGTCCAGGCTGCGCTCCATCATGCTATGAGTCTTCCCTTGTTCTCTGCTCCTTTGAAGTTAAACTATCCCTGATGTTAGACACTGTTTGGTGGGAAACAGGCAGAGCATCTCTGAAAATGCCTTCCAAGATTTCTTTCCACTTTTCAAAGCTGCAAAAGGCATAACATACTTCAGTAGCAGATGTGGAGACAGCCAGAATGTTTCTAATGTTTCAGGCCTCTATGCTATATGGCCTTTTGGTCTTCCTTGTCAGTCACCTTAGATGATTGAATCAGGTCCATTTCCTCTCCTGCCGTTGTGTTTCTACCTCCTTTTAAAAAAATCAACTGTGATGACCCAGGGCATGGCACAAAGGCAACCCAGCCAGATAATAAGTCGAGGGCCCCTTTATTAGCTCCAACTTTGCCCCCAATGTTCCGGTTACCTTCCGTTCTGGAAAAAAAACTCTCCCAGGAACCTGCAACAGCCTTTGGCTGCAGATATTCCCGTTCAAAATGTTTTAAACTGAAGACTTTAAACTATGAATTCAGCAAGGCAAAATGAGGTAATAAATCTGACTTGGCAAGATAAGGAGTTCCAGAAATGAAGTAACACGGCAGTAAATCCAACCAGTTGGGAGGATTCCAGGAACTCACATAACAGGAGCCAACATGAGATAAACTCAACATTTGTTCCCAACAAATGCCCCTCCCCATTGGTTCTCCTTTAAACTCCTTTCCCAGGTATGCCTTGTGAAGGGAATCAGGGCCCTTTCCTTCCCCATAAGCCATAAAACCCACATTGCTCTCTTCTCCATTGCTCTCTGTGTGCCCTAGGATGAAGATGGGGTGGACGTGGGTCTTCCTCTGAACTCCATCTCCCTTGTTCTACCTCTTCCCTGCTCTGCCCAGCCGGACTTTGCCCTCCCCCAGCCTCCTCCACAACCAACGGAACCACACTCCCGCTCCCTGTCAGCTGCTCATCTTCCTCCTCTGATTCAGACTCCGATGGGGGTGGGGAGCATGACATCAACTTTCTTTGAAGATAGTTGGACATGCTGACTTATTTCAGACTGGTTCATAATGTTACAAGTATTTATTTTATTTTTTATTTTATTTGGTTTGTCAATTGCTTACAAGATAATAGGTATAAGTAAAAGCATAGTTATGAATACATGGATACATACAAGAAAAATAAAAAGAAACAATAGGACAGGGACGGAAGGCACGTTGGTGCCCTTATGCACGCCCCCTACAGACCTCTTAGGAAAGGGGGGAGGTCAATAGTAGACAGTCTGAGGTTAAAGTTTTTGGGGTTTGGGGAAGAAACTACAGAGTCAGGTATAGTATTCCAGACATTGACCACTCTGTTGCTGAAGTCGTATTTCCTGCAATCAAGTTTGGTGCGATTAACCTTGAGTTTGTATCTATTGTTTGCTCTTGTATTGTTATGGTTGAAGCTGAAGTATTCATTGACAGGTAGGACATTGCAATGTATGATTTTATAAAGTACTAAAATTAGATCAGACTGAAGATGGCGTAATTCAAGGTTTTCTAGGTCTAGAATTTCGCGTCTGGTGGCATAAGATATTCTGCAACAAGTAGAGGAGTGGAGAACTCGTGAAATATTTCTGGACTTTCTCAACTGTGTTAATATCAGATACGTAATGCGGGTTCCAGACTGATGAGCTGTATTCGAGTATTGGTCTAGCAAATGTTTTGTATGCTCTAACTAGTAGTGTAATATTACCAGAGAAAAAGCTACGTAAGATTAAGTTAACAACTCTTAATGCCTTTTTGGCTATGTAGTTACAGTATTTTGTTCTCGGTCCTTATCTACAGCTCTCTCCCAAATCCATGCATTGCTGATGCTTTTTGGTCTTCAATAAAGGCCCCATTAGGGGTGACTTGAAGACCCCTCAGGAAGCCTTTTGTTCTAATAATCACCAGAGGCAGAGAGGAGGACTAAAAGTAAGACAATTGAAGCTCACAGTGAGTTTGGGAGTTGCACAATGTCTGTCAAATCAACACAAGAGGTGAGAAAGATTTGTGCACTATGGCTGGTGAATTATGGTATTTTCTGTTCCTCTGTAGCTCTGTTTGGCTGCAGGACATGAGGCTTCTTGTACCCAGGCCTTGTGCTCAGCCTCGGGGTCTGCCGGTGTCATCCCGTCCTCCATTAAGGCTGCATTAACAAATTATCATCCCTGAATCATGTTGTGGGAAGCCATTCTGTTTCTCCACAAGCTTAGTCTTTGAAGTTACTCTCTATCATCTTAAACGTGGTTCCTAAGGAGATTCTTCATCTCAGCACAATACTGCTAGTCTCAAGTGCCATTTCCTCTCGTCCGTATATATTGTCAGAAGCTGCTGCATGATCTGATCATGAATGGAAAGAAATGATGCGTGCCATTAATAAACAGTTTTTAGCTACCACAATCAGCTCTTGGTCTATCTCTATGCCCAATCAACGCAGCACACTTATTACTATTACTACGAGCCCTGGTGGCACATAGTACTGCAGGCTAACTCACTGCTCATTGCCGGCAGTTTGATGCTGACCACCTCAAGTTTGACTCAGCCTTCCATCCTTCCAAGGTCGATAAAATGAGGAGTCAGATTGTATGCTGATTCTGTAAACTGCTTAGAGGGGGCTGAAAAACACTACAAAGCAGTATATAAATCTAAGTGATATTTCTAGTGCGAAGTGCTATTACTGGCAGGGCTTCTACAAACCTCCCCGTCTTCCTCTGGACCTCTTTCAGGTCCCACAAGATATCCTGAAGCAATGCGAGCTAGATAGCTCTCGCAAGAGCTTGTCAAAAGTACATCCCTGGCACCACTCTTAATAGCTCTGAAGTTCTCCCCTTTTGATAACTGAATTATTGTCTTCGTTGCTGCTCAAATGCAGCTGTCAGACATTGTTTTGAGGACTAGAGTGGTTCTATACTTCCAGGGCCAAGCGATTTGACCATAACCATTCAAAGTAATCCTTAGCAAGATATTGTCCTCTCTGCTTCTCTTGACAAGGTGGGGATGAGAACACCAAGACTATGGCTGAGCAAATACATTATTCATCAAATTCCTTGATATTTGTCCAACACAAATACACATACCTATCCCCAGCTCCATTATGACTATGGAAGGGAAATATTTCAGTAGAGGGGATTACCAGCATCTACTGAGGAAGGAAAGGCCCCATTGCTAGTTGAGAGGGTTAGGAGAGTGTTAGGATTTTTGAAATAGTTCTGAATAAATGTACATCATCTCTGTGAAGGCAAGAGATTCCATAACTTCCTGGTTTCCCCAAAGACCCTTTGTTTGGCCAATTTGTGAGCTCCCCTGCCCAATGTTGCTCCAGAAAAATAAAGTAAACAGACACATAAAATAAATAAAAGGAGCAGAGGCCTCCTTCATGGGAACCATCGTACTCTGAAAGGGAACTATGATGTACTGGAGAGCAAAATTTTAGCAAAGCGAATGCAAGTGCAAATACATGGGCCTCTTGTATGCCAAAAGTTTTGGTGGGATCTTCTGTGCAAAATACACTTTTGCCTCCCAGAAGGACACACCCATAGGATGAAGTCAGAGATGCAATCGACATGGGCTAACCCAACTGGGCTCCTGTTTCATCTGTCACGTCTGGAGGGTTGGCAGCATTTAAGCCAACCTACACCTCCCAGTGAAGTCTCATCATAAGCCTGGACTCCTTCCAGAAAATTAGCTATGGCACTGAGCCTTGGGTTAGCTAATCTACTTCACAAGTATCAATGGAATTGAGTCATGGCTAATTTTATCTGGATTCAGATTATTCTGCAGGAGAGAGGGGGAAGAGGAAGAGAGAGAGAGAGAGAGGGAGGGAGAGGAAGAGAGAGAGAGGGGGGAGGGAGAGGAAGAGAGAGGGAGGGAGAGAGAGGGAAAAGGGGAGGGAGAGAGAGAGACAGGAAGAGAGAGAGAGAGAGGAGAGAGAGAGAGGGAGGGAGAGGAAGAGAGAGAAGGAAAGAGAGAGAAAGAAAGAGGGAGGGAGAGATAGGGAAAAAGGGAGGGAGAGAGAGAGACAGGAAGAGAGAGGGAGAGAGAGAGAGAGAGAGGAAAAGAGAAAGAGAGGATGGGAGAGGGAGAAGCAGAAAGATTTACATGCTTATTTCAAAATACACACATGTATTTGTTCACTTTAATTTTATACACGTGTTTTCTTTGCTTCAATTTTATTTCATCCCAGGATAATTTCAGCTTAAGTTAATGCTTAAAACTGTAACATGATGAATTCCTCCAGTCTATGAATACAGATGATAGCTAAAATATTGCATACATATATGAATTCCTGTATGTATTATATGCACATGCCTAGCTTTTTAAAAACCTAAGTCACTACAGGGTCTACCATATTCTGATCTATTTTCAGCCAATCGTCAATGCAATGCTGTTGCCTAGATGGGCAGTGAAACATCTGCAAGAAAACCACCAAGCTCAGAGAGCACCAGGGACCTTGGAGCTGCAAATATTCTCTTCCATTAACCAATGCATGTTGGATTCACCAGAGGAAGGGAAGTGATTCACCAGGACTTTCCTGAAAGGTAAAGGTGAGAGAATACAAAAAAAAAATGTCAAATGGGATGGGGTGATAGCCTGTTGCCAGACAGAATATCCTATAAGGTAAAACATAGAAGGAGACTTGGAAGGGACCTTGGAGGTCTTCTAGTCTAACCTCTTGTTTAAGCAAGAGATCCTATGCCATTTCAGACAAATGGCTATCCGGTCTCAGGTATTACTAAAGTGCCTCAGTTCAGGCAAAATTTTCTTAAACTGGCACGAGGCCTTAAGTGGTAATTCCAACTATGCCCAACGTTGATTGAATCAACTGTAAAAGCTGATTTTACCCTGAAACTCAAGTCTCTCTTGCACTCATAACTAGTCAATATGGAAGGTAAACAAGAAAGAATTAAAAAAGAAAGAATTAAAACATAACAAAAGAGTTTTCACCTAACTGAGTCAAAATATTTTAAACATCCTTTGAGGTGCACAGCTCCTTCACTGGGTCAGGCAGGCAGGGAAGAGAATCGTTTTAGAAGACATAACCTGTTTTTCTTTGGAACATCTTAATTGTTGTAAATTAAACAGGGCCGGCTGCCAGATGCTAAAATGCAGTACCTTTCAGGTGTTTCATTATATATTTTAGTAACACAGTAATTAGGTGGGGAAAGCCTCTCCTAAATTATCATATTTTTGACACAGTATGAATGTAAAAGCTGAGACTTTCCTTTGATTATGTGTTTCTCCCAGTTTTTAAATTAATTAAGGAAATAACGTGCTACACCTCAACATAGAGCTTGACATTAATTGCTGGGTTCCCACAAGCGATTTCATAAATTTCTCTTGAGAGCCACAGATGAGAAGGTTGGTACAATCATATCATTGACCTAATCCCACTTAAAGGTTTCAAACCACCATGTGAGATAGATAGATAGATAGATAGACAGACAGACATAGATAGATATTACAGATAGATAAACAGATACATATTACAGATAGATAAACAGATAGATATTACAATAGATATTACAATAGATATTAGGATAGTTAGATAGATGATAGATATTACATGATAGATGGATGATAGATATAGCTCTTACATGATAGATAGATATAGATAGATAGATATTACATGATAGATAGATAGATAGATAGATAGATAGATAGATAGATAGATAGATAGATGATAATAGATAGATGATAGATATAGATAGATGATAGATAGATAGATAGATAGATGATAGATATAGATAGATGATAGATAGATAGATAGATAGATAGATAGATAGATAGATAGAAGATAGATAGATAGATAGATAGATAGATATGATAGATAGATAGATAGATAGATAGATAGATAAGATAGATAGATAGATAGATAGAAAGAAGATGAAATCTTCTTTTTTATTTTGTCCTCTGAACAGTATCTTCCTGCTAAACTGTGTTAAAATGGATGTGGGTATTCCAGGGCAATTGACACAACATCGAACTACATGGGCTTTAACTCTTTTATATGTTTTGTGGGCTTTGTAAGCTACCCAGATTCCCCTGGAGTGGATAGCCATGTTGAACTGAATGAATTAAATTAAAAGGAAACAGGGCTTTGAGAAGGATTGCTGCATTTAGGACAGATTCCATTCCTTTGCCAAATCTTTTGAACCTTTGTGCAGTAGGGTACACAACCAAGGGTGGACATGGCTTCTTTGCCCCAGAGATGCAAATAATATTGCTTTTAGATAGTTCATCGGGATTAAAATAATTTCCAGGGTCAGAATGCATTGAAAAAAACATTGTGTTCAAAAATATACAGCTCTAAATTAGTATGTATATATTCAGAAAAGGAGGAAGCCTTTGTCATATTCCCTTCCCTACCATAGCTGTGGTCTCATCCCTTGAAAATGTAGAATAAGTTCCATCTTTCCTTTGCCTGATTTTTTTTCTTTTCTGACCACCGATGTTTGTGCTTTTAGTTGTGTGGATTTGGATTTATCTCTCTGGGGGAGAAAACTCTGGCCTTTGTTTCAAGGAGGGAAGGAAAAGCCAGTAGATGTGGTTTAAGAGACATCTTTGGACATATATGGCAGTATTTTCCTTCTTTTCTTGTAAACCCTCCTGTAATAAAACATCCTGTTCTGAAATCTGTAAAGCCATGACTTTATTTGTTGGTCGAACAAAAAAGTCCTAATTGAGGTATACCTTGTAGAGAATAAGAACCAGATACCTCTGTGGCCCAACTTTATTAAGCTTCTACCTCCAAATCAAGTTTTTATCAAACATGTATGACACTTCACAGAAAATCAAAGATAGGAATTCGATTCTACAGTTTTCTGGAAGAGACACTCAATTCCCTTGCATATGTATGTATGTATGTTCAATGATTTAAAATGATATTATATGTTTTATGTATTTTATATACCATTTGAACCTTAAAATGTAGCAAAAGTTAAGTCACTTGGCTTTATTATATTAAATTTATTTCAGAATATTGTTGATAGACTTGCTGTGAATTGATGATTAAGGGATTTGTTGACTATGTAATGTTTGTTCAATTCCAAATTTAATAACTATACAAATTATAGAAACCATACAAATTATACTAAAATATAGGGGGGGAAATGGCTCAAATTCAATTTGATTTCTAAATGCCTGAAAAATGTTCTCTGCATTGTGTTTGTGATTATGTGGACCCAATTCTGTAATTTTCTCGGCAGTGACATGGAATTTGGAACCCATTAAATTGTTCAAGATGGTTCTTATCAGTCTAATCAATCCAAAAGCCAAACCCAACCCAATTTACAAGGCAAAATATGGTTAGATAAATTAAATTTCCATTTATATGTGCAATCCACAGATATCTTTGCTAACAGCACAATAGGGGGGGAAAGAGTAGTGTCCATCGTACATTCTCGAAATCTGTCTCCAGCACATTTTTAGCCCTCATGCAAAACAGACCTTATCCATCGTAAACCACCTCAATGTACATTTTATGTGGGCAGATGAATGGGGTGATTTCATCGTGCACGGGGATTTATAATACACAGAAGGGGAACAATCTTTGATATGCTGCTAACACTTCATTTAATGAAATAAAGCGTGAAGGCTCCTCGTCAAATAAAACAGGCAGGTTACCTCTAGAGAAAATAAAACTTTGCCCCGTGGTGGGTACAGGCCTCCAATGCTAATAATTTTTTTTATCTGCGCTGAATCTTTAGATACTTCTTGCTGAAAACAGAACATCTGAGGAATGTCAGGTTAAATTGAAAGGGATTTGTGATGATCACGATGATTTGTGAAGATTCTCAAGGGAGTTTTGCAATTACAAAAACACACACTGAATACATGCAGTGAGGGAGAGGCCTGAGTCACCTGATGTTCTCCAGATTGCTTCCCTCCAGCTCTACCATGATAAATGGTAAATATTTGTGGGAGGCACCAGATTACCCAATTTCTCCCTTCTCTCACATTCTTGACCCCATTATCAGACCAGTTTTGGAGCCAAAGCATGAGTAATCCTGAATCTAGTCTGATGGGATTCCAAATAATTTGTGTTTAGAGGGTGTTTAGTGGCAAAATTGCTTCACAGTTCTAATATTCTAGCTTCCCATAACCAAGCTCAAATTAATTAACTTTAATCCTTTCAAACAATTGAAATGAATAAAGGATTAATTAAAACGAAGAATACCATAATAAAGGATTTCTGGTTTAGAAATTGCAGCAAACGTGCTCTCTTGCAGTAATTTTTGGAATTTCGAATGCTGAACAGCATTCACCTCAAAATCTGTGCTTTTGTACATAAAATATTTCTAACAATTCTGCTAGCCTGTTCCTCCTCATCTAGACTCCAAAAACCTACAAGAGTTGAGATGGGACCTGGACAACATGGCTTGGTTGACCTTGCTTAGGATCCTGGAAGTTCAAAGTTAGGGTCAAGTTGGGGAACACAACTGCACACAATATTTTGTCACTTCAAAGGTGGAGGTAGAATATTTATTCCCCACCAATGACATCATTTTAGTGGATGGATGGAGCCCCTCTCTGGAGCCAACTTTTACAAGTCTCTCAGCTCTTCAGGTTTGTTTTACTGCTAAGCAATTCCAAGGTCCACCTCATTTAACAGCTTGTGAGAGACCCCACTTCTGCCTTATACAAATACAGACAAATTACAGGAATCTTTCTGTATCGCTGTCCACTTTGTGAACACCATTGGAGACAACACTGGGGACACATAACAGCTCCTAGTTGAAGACAGGCATCTAGAAGATCAAGAGGAAAACTAGCAAGAGTTTTGAGAGTGTAGAAAATCAAAACTAGCACACCTTGAAATTATATAAAAGCATGACATGTGGATTGCTATTTTTTTAAGTGAGTGAAGTGATGTCCCTGGTGAAATTCCAGCACTGGGGAAATTATTTTTCTTCTTGTTTCCTCCAAGAAAGAGGAGGAGGAGGAGGAGGGGGAGGAGGGGGGGTGAGGAGGAGGAGGAGGAGGAGGAGGAGGAGGAGGAGGAGGAGGAGGAGGAAAAGTATGTGCTTGGACATCTTCCCTACCCAATTGTTAATTGGCCATCTGAACTCTGAAAGGGGCCATACTGAATAAATAACTGTTATCTGCCAGATCTGACAACACATGTGAGCATTATCATGATTGCCTTTTAATGGGTTGGGTGAGTTAGCAGCAGATGTTCTCAGATTAGAGTTCAGCTTTCTTATAGCTCTTTTAAACCCCCAATTCTCCAATGAGTCATTGGCATCCAGAGCCTTTTTATATTTCATCCTGCTTGAGGTTAACAAGGCCTCCCCTATACATACCCTTTCAGGATCTGCCGTTCTCTTCCAGTGACCGTGAGGATGCAAGCAATCACCTTTGGTGGGAACCAGAGCAGGGGAACTTTCTGAGACACTGTGCTTAACTTGGGTGCAACTGGGATTGAATGGAAGAGAAGAGTGAGAGGAGAGAGGGGTGCAGAGGAGGGGAAGAATAATTAAAGTCTTTGAGATAAAGGATGGTCCTAAGTGAAGCCCCCACCTGCCTATTTGTACAAATGTGTTTGTTTGTTTGTTTTTTGTTAAATTTATTTGCCACCTATCTTGCTGTGAGGCTACTCTAAGTGCTCACAACAATAAAAAGGAAGAAATGAAAAGAGCGAAAACAAAGCAACAGCAAAATAATAGCACAGTGAAATAAACCACGAGAAGGAAAACGTATCAATATAGCCATAGCACTTATATACCGCTTCACAATGCTTTTCAGCCTCCTCCAAGCAGTTTACAGAGTCAGCCTCTTGGCCCCAACAATCTGGGTCCTCATTTTACCCACCTCGGAAGGAGGGAAGGCCAAGTCAACCTTGAGCCTGGTGAGATTTGAACTGCCAAATTGCAGGCAGCTGGCTGTAAGCAGAACTAGCCTGCAATTACTGCACTCTAACCACTGTGCCACCGCAGCTCTTGATAATATGATAACAAAAGTAACCAAAAAAGAATCCAATAACCCTGATTCTTCAGCACCTCCTGACTTCTCTCATGATAAACACATGGACAGAGTCCTTTTCCATAATTTCTTCCAAAATTCCATTGGGTTGGAAAGAAGAGAAATGAAAACTTGAACCAGATGTCCAGTTCTTTTGCTGTCATTTGGAGGTAGGACTATTTTATGTCCGCTAGGAACAAAACTTCACTGATGAAACCACAAATCATTCTGGAAGTGGCTTGATTAGGAATTCCTTGTTGAAAGCTACATCAACAGGGAATTTTGCACATGTTTGATGATCCCTGATTGGAAATGTCCCTCAGCTAATTATGGCTGTATCTTAGTTGAAGGAAAATCAGACCGTAAAGATGCAGATCTCCTTCCACACATTTTGAAACACTGAAGAGATCCAAAGAGAGCAATGATGCTTGTGAAAAATCAAAGAGAACAGTAGACAAATGTTAAGTGGATCCCCAGCAGATCCCAGCCATGTTCTGTGACTTAAAATTAAATCAGAAAATCAAATAATTCCTTTACTGTTAGTAATACGTGAAATCTTCAACCAAGACATTTCACTTAATTAGAACCAAGAGGATTTCCAAAGCCCTATAAATTATTTTATGACACCGACATGCAATTTCTTCTGGTCCTTGATATTTACTAAAAGCTGTGTTTGCATTGATTATTTAACATGTGACTTATCATACATGGACTAGCAGTATACTGTATATTAATGTTTCATCTGGATTAGTAGAACTCAATAAATATAAATGTTAAAAATATCTATGTTCAAATAACAACGTCTAAGCCATCTAACCACTAAAGCTCAGCATCGTTTATATTTTTAAAAAGTCAGATATTGGACCAGTAGATTCTCTCAACTTCTGGCTGGTCGTGCATCTGTCGGACCCCACAGTCACACTGAGGGGAAGGAACCTGTGCCCTATTTATACAGAGAGTCTAGGCAGATGCCGTGAAAGGTGCGAAACCTATTCAGGATTGTCCATTGCTGATGAGCTCGTTCAAAGCCTGGAACCCTTTTTGTAATGTCATTTATATGCCTTCCTATAACTGGGCATCCAACAACCTAGATGGCTTTTCATTGGGAATCAATGTTAAAGTTGTTGTGTAGATGTTGTGCAAGTTGTAGTAGGAACTTCCTGGATTTTAGTCTTCCAGTTGATAAATAAAAATGAAAATCATGCAGGCAACTAATTCAGTCAAAGACGGTTACAGTTTCCCAGATGCCTCTGTCATCGTTCAAATTGGACAAGGGCCAACCGGTTCTATGGCAGTAACTCACCACTGATAGTAAAGAGGCTGACCTTGATGGAGAGATGGAATTTTGTTATCTACAAGGAGATAAACACTGCAGAAGGCAAGATGATGAGGGAAGGTTATGAAAATATCTCCGGTGGATTTCCTCGTAATTCAGATGGAATATAAAAGAAGGGGAGTGAGAAACCCACTCAGGCCTGCAAGGGTCTGTTGTTATAGCCAATTTTGATAAAAAGAAAGAATTTTAGGTCTGAGTGACATCTGTTTCTTGGTCTGGTCTACCTTGGAGGGCTGATATTCACCTGCAGCTCATTATGGCAAATGGCCCAACCCTGTAATAAATCAGAGGGAAAGAAATTAGGTTGGATGCAGTTCAAGGAATTCATCCGTTTGGGTCACTGTATGTAGATAACAGCAAATTAATTCACAAAAGGCTTCTTGGATTAGAACAAGTAGCGCAAATGTTCTGCCAGGAAAGCATATGGATCCTCAACAACTCTGGGGCTAAACAGAGGGTAAGCAGCATTCAACTTGCTCTCTTTGCACGAAGAAAGAATTAAAAATCAACAGCTGGGAGAATCAGGAGTCAAATCAGAGCTGCAGACGTTTGTATTCTGGCAAACATCTTCCTGCCTAGTCAAGGAGACTATATCTAAATATATAAAACATACAAAAACTGGTCTGTTTCCATTGATGCCTTACAGATGAGCCATTTCAAGAATTTCATCCTAGCTCAGATCCAGTTCATCCAGCCCTGCATCCTATTTCTACCACTGACTTAGCCAGAGGACTCTGGAAATTCAGAAAGAAGATATGAAAAACAACACTGTGCACTATGTACATCTCCATTTGGTGCTCAGATGTAAACTACTGATGAACCTAGATCTACCATAAACTGCAGCACATGTGCCAGTTGTACCAACGAAGCTATTAATATTTATCAATGCTTTGTTGATTTAGATTTTACGTATTTTATTTTAGCCAATACTTGGAGCAAAATTGAACAGAAGAAAAGGGACATGTACTAATCTTACGAAGCTTCTCCTCTGGAAATATTAAATTGCTAAGTAGGGCATTCAAAACCTTTGCTAGACCAATACTTGAATACAGCTCATCTGTCTGGAATCCGCACTGCATATCAGACATTAATACAATCAAGTGAGTCCAGAAGTATTTCACGAGAAGAGTACTACACTCCTCTGCTTGCAACAGAATGGGCAATCTTGCACTATGCTGACTATGGTTGGACTTAAGCATAGTACACAAAATTATCTGCTACATTGTCCCGTCAATGACTACTTCAGCAATAAGTATACAACAATACAAGAGCACACAACACATACAAACTCAATGTAAACAGCTTCACACTCAATTGCAGAAAGTACGACTTCAGCAACAGAGTGGTCCATGCCTGGAATGCACTACCTGACTCTGTTGTTACATCCTCTAACCCCAACTCCTTTAATCTCAAACTATCCTCTATTGACCTCACCCCATTCCTAAGAGGTCTGTAAGGAGCGTGCATAAGCGCACCATCGTGCCTACCGTTCCTTGTCCTATTGTCCCCATTTATTCTCACCCATTTCCTGTATTCTTACTCATGTTTATACTTATAACCTATTATTTTGTAAGCGATTGACAAATCAAATAAATAAATAAAATAAATAAGTACTTTAGAAGTTAACTGTCCACAAACTAAGTCAGCTTCTTCTCCAAGCTGCCCAACTGAACACTGGATTCCTTGATCCTGTTGTGCAAAGCTGGTGAGAGAGTCTGACCAGAGAGTTTCCTTTTCTAAGACATTTTAGTATCCAAGAGAAGCAGCTTATCTCGGAAGGCAAGATGGGGTATCAGGTGCTCCATGCCCAAGAAGACCGTCTCTTGGATAAGAAGCCCTCTCGCCCGCCCACTTCAAAAAGGGTTGGTCGTGCTAATAACTGGACATTTACTTGCAAAGTATTGTGTGTGCAATGTTATAAGATAAACTAGTAATCAGTCAATAAAGAGTTAAACAGTTGTGCTGGAGAAGAAACCTGGAAAGTACGTATGTACAAGACTGTGTCCAGCCATGAAATGTTCCAAACCAAGTCATAAAAAGCATAAAGGATTCTCAAAGACATCATTCGGATCAGTTCTCGTATTCCCCGTGAATGGTGGTGGAAAAGGCCATCTTGATGCGATCCCAGACTTTGACGATTGAACATGAGAATATCTGCAGGGTTGCGGTAGTAATCCAGCACAGTTTATAAAAGAGATCTGGAGGAAAGAGAAGACCAAGCCCCATCTTGCACTCTGTCATCTCAGATACTACGCTTGATCTCAGCCAAAGGGCTGAAAGGTGAAAACGTTCATCTCTGTGTGCTCCAAGGGTCGAGTAGTTATGCTGCTAAAATACGTAACACTTTTAAAATCAACCTATAATCTTTTGACTTGCTGGATTGTGGTCACTTGCTCTGGTGATGCATAAACAATTCCTATTTCTATAGAAGAGAACAAGTTTCTTTTGCAACAGGATGTGTCGGGTGCAAAAAAACAGGACCACACGTGAAGTTCCAATTAAACTGATTGATTACTACTCATGCCTATGAATCTACTCAGCTAATGATTAGCACTATTTTGGCACAAGATAAGAGTCAACAGAATTCAAGAGGGGTTGGACTTAGTCCGTTTGTGACCATGGAGTGACTCTAGGCTGATTCCTTGTTTAACTCCACCTCCAAATTCTGCCACTCAGTTGTGGGATTCAATTTTTTTTTACTACCGGCTCTTTGGGCGTGGCTTGATGGGTGTGGCAGGGGAAGGATACTGTAAAATCTCCAATCAGAGGTGGTCTTTGCCAGTTCTCCTAACTACTCAAAATTTCCACTACCAGTTCTACAGAACTGGTCAGAACCTGCTAAATACCACCTCAGCTGCCACTCCTTCTCCTATAGGAACATAACTATTACCCCTTATCTGCCAAGTTTTTGGAGGGATCTATACAAGCAATATCAAGAAAGGTCGTCAATTCTTCTTTTAGGCTGTTGTTCTAGCATGTTCATACTGCCTTCAAGGAAATTTATATCATTGGCAGAAAACAGCGCTTAATGAGGAAACCACTGCACAGATCACTCAAACACCATCCTAATTAATTAAAAATCTCACAGATTTTACAAATCAGAGACTTGGAAAACATTTAATACAGCTGACGGTATAACTGTAGGGAGCAGGTTTGGGACATGCTGAAGTCTTATGAAGTTAGAGTGTGTCTTTCCATGCCAACTTCCCTTGCTTTGGATGGTCCAGGAAAGGAAAAAGGAATGAGTTCAACCCCTTAAAGCTTTTTGCTTGCAGTCTGATACTCAGCCAACATTTAACACTTGCAATCATGTTGGTTTTGCCACTCTCTTCTAGTGAGATGGGTGTGTCTGGCGGTTTTGAAGAACGCCAAATGTTATCTCACTATTACCCTTGTTATTTAAGCATTCTTTCAAAGGTTGGGAGGATTCAACTAGAAAAAGTTTGCCTTGACTTTTGACCACAACTTCGCTTACATAATAAAAAAAAAAGCAACAGGGTTTTTCTTTTCAGCCATCCTCATTTCCACTGTTGTGTTGATAAGATGAGATTTGGATCTGTCCTAAAGAGACTCTGTTGACTCAGAAGGTTATTTCCTATGGAATCTAGCAGAGGTAGAAAAGGACTTTTACAATAGTTCATCCTTCTAGGCTACAGGTGTGGGCTGTTCTCAACCATATGAATCTCTGTCCAGCAGCATGGTACCCAGTGAATTGTTCATTTAACGTTTCACTGAAAAGGAATTTTGGACAACCAAGATGGTATGAGAACTCCTGGCTTGGGCCTCAGATTCTGTGAAGTTCATTCTTCCTCCTTAAAGCAATTATTCATTAAGAAGATGTTGTATGAGCATAATCAAAGTTCTTGACACATTCCTGCTAAAATTTATATATTAGAAGATTAATGATAAGTTTCTTTCATGGTTTCTCTCTAGATGCTTCAGCATGACAAATCTTGTAGGATGGAGAATGCCACGAGTAATACATTCTGAACATGTGCAGAAAGTAATGATATTCCAAAAGAGGCTTCTTTGTTTTTCCAGTTTGTGACCTAAAGAAATATGTCAACTCTAAACTAGGAAACACTAAAATTATGAACTTGCCAAGTGTTTAACCTTTTCCTAGTACATTTATGGTCTGAGATACTCATCTTCACAGACATATCATTTTTAGCCTTCTTTTCTTTTCTTCTCTTTTTGCCAACAAATCTATTTCTCAAGCTTTTTGTTGTCAAACAGACAACAAATGGTCAAAATTGGGAGCCTCCTATCAAATTCTGTACCTGTCAACAGTGGGGTCCCCCAAGGCAGTGTTCTAGGACCAACTTTCTTCATACTCTACATAAATGACCTCTGTGATCATATTAAGAGCAACTGCGTTCTCTTCACTGATGATGTAAAGCTGTTCAATACCACAGACAATACTGCTACCCTTCAAAAAGATCTTGACTATGTATCAGAATGGTCAAACAAATGGCAACTTCAAATCTCAACAAATAAATGTTCTGTCTTACATATTGGCAAAAAAAATATCAGAAAATAAAATACAAGATGAATAGTCAAGACTTCGTTGATGATCCAAGCTCTGTAAAGGACCTTGGAATACTCATCTCTAATGACCTAAGTGCTAGAGCCCAATGTAACTACATAGCCAAAAAGGCATTAAGAGTTGTTAACCTAATCCTACGTAGCTTTTTCTCTGGTAATATCACACTGCTAACTAGAGCATACAAAACATTTGCTAGACCAATACTTAAATACAGCTCATCAGTTTGGAACCCGCATTACATAACTGATATTAACACAGTTGAGAAAGTCCAGAAATATTTCACAAGAAGAGTTCTCCATTCCTCTACTCGTTGCAGAATACCTTATGCCACCAGACGCGAAATTCTAGACCTAGAAAACCTAGAACTATGCCACCTTCAATCTGATCTAAGTATAGTACATAAAATCATACATTGCAATGTCCTACCTGCAAATGAATACTTCAGCTTCAACCATAACAACACAAGAGCAAACAATAGATACAAACATAAGGTTAATCGCACCAAACTTGATTGCAGGAAATACGACTTCAGCAACAGATTGGTCAATGTCTGGAATACTCTACCGGACTCTGTGGTTTTTTCCCCCAAACCCCCCAAACTTTAACCTTAGACTTTCTACTATTGACTTCACCCCTTTCCTAAGAGGTCTGTAGGGGGCGTGCA
Organism: Pseudonaja textilis; assembly: GCF_049901715.1. Classification (NCBI taxonomy): domain Eukaryota; kingdom Metazoa; phylum Chordata; class Lepidosauria; order Squamata; family Elapidae; genus Pseudonaja; species Pseudonaja textilis. Next base: position 933,384 of record NC_141994.1, on the reverse strand, counting down.
TAAGTGCACCAATCATGCCTACCATCCCTGTCCTATTGTTTCTTTTATATATTTTTTATTTTTCTTATATGTATCCATGTGTTCATAACTATGTTTTTACTTATGCCTATTACCTTGTAAGCAATTGACAAATAAAAATAAATAAAACTGGTCAGATAAATTACTTTCAGCATGCCATAAGCCTATCATTTCTATCCAGCTCCAAGTTAGTAGGAAAGGAGGAGAAACTACATTGGTTTTCTTTTTGCATTCTTGAAGATATTCAGGGTTTCATGGCACTGATGGGAAATGGAGATCAGTTTTTTTGAGTGTTACTGCCATGGCTTCCTTTTCTAACTCAGAAGAAGTTTTGTGTTTTATCTCTTCAAAAAAACATCAGCCTGTGAGTTGCTTTTAATACAACTCATTTAATACAGTCAAGAGGCCTTAGCAGATGCAGAATCTGGCCAGCTTTGACATTGCAAGACAATCTACATCCTTAGTCTATGGTGGTAAAAAAACAACAACAGGAGAATTATGGTGGCACTTTTTCCCATTAACAATTTTTTAATGAACCTGATCTCACTTGATCAGATGCAAAGAATAGCTGGATGGATGTAGAACTTATGACAGCTCCGATCTTTTAGTAACATGTGTTGAGTTAAAAAATTGCTACCGGATTCTTTCTCACATTTAGCATCCAGCAATTAATATGGTTCTCCTTAATCTGTTTATAACTTTCTTAGATCCAAATTTCATTCTCTGTGCTGGCTGGGGAGTTCTGGGCATTGAAGTTCTCACATCTTTAGAGACTGAGAAAGTCTATTCTATCGGTAAGGGGGCTTCTGGTGGTATCCTCATATCTTTCTGCTATTATGTGGGAGTACTGATACTTATACTGCAACATTTCACATTTACTATGTCTACCATTACTACTAGTACTGATTATTATTGTGTTCTAGTCACTTTTTCTTCCTGGGAGGGTGGATTCCATACAGTTGGGACACAATTCCTGCCATTGTAAAAAGCACCCAGTTCCATGAAAATAAATATCCAGAAGGATACTGGAATAGATTTAGATATAGAAAATTAAACCTTCATCTGTAATTGTTAGTTGAATTAAATGAAAAATCAGATTTTTTCCAACGTAACCTTTAAACATTACACTAAATTTATCGAAAGTATCTTTTAGGAATATGTAAAGGATTATTGTGTATGATATGAATTATCCATTGCAGACATTCATTTCTAAAGTAGTAATTTTTCCCCAGATACTCAATTTAATTGGGGGCCATATATCCAAGTCTAATAACATTATATTTAAATTCAGTTTAATCATATAAGATACATCTCTGGGAACTGTGAAGCTGAGATAAGTTACTGCCTCTGGATACCAACTCTACTAGCTGGAAAAAGCTGATCTAAATGATATAAGAGACCCCAAAGACACCTGTTCAGGTTTAGGCTAATATTTATTGCACCCAGAAGAGGCTCCAACATCATCAATTAACTTTATTCTTTTCAGTGTGGAAGATTCAGATTTATTCATCAATAACAATACAACAACTGTAAACAGGACTATTCTCTAGGAATTGCCTATCTATATCATTCTCACTCTCTATTTGTACTTGCTAAAAATCCCAGATTTGAATCAAATAGCAAGACAGTGATACGGCTCTTGCCATCAACATGGTAGAACTTTAGAATAACTTCATGGTCACTTTGAATGTACACTAATTGGCATACACTGAAATCCCACTAGTTTTCATTTGCATTTTTGGAAAACAATTGATAGGATGCAGTTCATTTTTAAAATGCTTGAAGTGAGGTGGGGAAGCTTGGGTGAATAGAAAATAGATCTCAATATTTTTTATCAAGCCTTTCTCTGTGTGCAGTGAAATAATTTTAGCAGAATCTATCTTCTTATTCAATAAGCTACACAACTTACTAAAAATTTAAATTGGTCAGTCCTTGCCATAAATGAATATATATATTTTGTTACCTTTATGTCTAAAATCTTTTTGTATCTTCAGGTGTTATATGCATAGTATCTTTAATTGATATGTCAAAATTTATCTTATTGTTCTGCAGAGTCCTAAAATCTTAAGGATGAACTAAAAGCAATTTATTCAATTTGTGTTTAGCACTTTGCCGTTCCATAAAAATACCTTCTGTTGTATACAGTAGAAAATAGCTAAGTAAAAAACCAAGACAATAACAGCTCCACTTTTCAACTTAGATTTTTCTTTCTACAATGAGGTTTTCCCCATATTTTCTCATATACGGTACACTTTCCATGGTAAAGTCTCTTTTATTCTTAAATATTCATAAAGCTTGATAGGCATTTCAAAATTTGGTTATTAGCCAAGAAGCATCCAAACACTAAGATTATTTTGTTTTAAGGGAAATTCCTCATTTGCAAAAATAAAAATAAAAAAATTAAAACTGGCCACAGTGCAATTTTGTGAGTGTACTTATATGGCCATTTATTTCATTCTGGAGCAAAGCAAAGCAAAACTAAACTATTCTGTATTTTGGCCAGCACTGATTGAGTTGATCATTAGCCTAAAGTGGGTTGAAGGATCAGAATTCCTCTCCTCTCATCCTTTCCCAGTGCCAACTGCCTTGTCAAAGCAAATCTAACTATTAAACAGGCCTATGTTTTAATCACCAAACTTCTCAAACAGGAATCCTTTTTTGATACTGCTGGAAATTATCCTGGAAACTGGGAATGTTTTGGGTTGATTCCTAAAGTCTGTCACTGGTTCATGGTTGATGGCATTTAATGAACATGATGTAACATGTATTTCGTCTCTCTCCTTCCTCTCTCACCTAACTCTGAGTCACTCTGCAGAGGGAAAGCTGGGCAAATGGATAATTTGTCATGAAGAAGGGCAGTGCTGGTTTATTTGCCAATCTGTGGGTGATTAATTTCCACTTTTTTTTCCAGGCTGGTTTTGAGGAAGGGGGCCTAGGGGATTAGTCATGGCTGCCACTGGAGAATACCCTAGTCCATCAACAGTTCTATGGAGAATCTAGACAAGTTGTTAACCAACGCCATCATTCTTTATCATTCTAATTCTTAGATCATTTCTGTAAATCTGTTTTTAAATAGCAGCATATGCTTCTTTTGAGCATATGGAAACTATTGCATTTGCAATTGGGAGAGAGCGGATTTTTAAAAGTTATTAAAAGCAAGCCGACAGAACTGATCCAGCCCAACCTCCTGTATTCAATGAAACCTCCTGTCTTTGCTTGGAAAATATTTTAAGCGCTCTTTGAAGTATTTGTATAGGAAATGTTAAACCCGCCGTAGGGTATAAGGCAGCAAAGGACCAATTCTGAGCACTGTGAAGGCCAGCTGAAGAAGTGATGAGAGGAGCTGGAATTACTCTAAAATATCAGATTTGGGGGTGAACGTGTTTGGATTAGCAGCAGTCTGTTTCCATGCAAAACCTCATGAAAACAGAAACTTGTTTTGATCTGAATAAGATTTTCTACAATTTAATAATTTGTATCTGCGATTAAGTAGAAACCATGCGGTAGTTATAATGCCCTTCAGTTCTTTTTGGGCAGGTCAACTATCATAACCAGACACATAACCAGTGTGTAAGTGGGCATGTCTAGGTGTGCTACACATGCAACATTTTGCAAATATTAGGCACACTCATTCATTATTTTTCAGCAATCAGGGTTTTTTTTCAAGAAAGTTGGAGCTTCCTTAGAAAGATTTTTGGAGAAATTACTCATGCTCAGATCCTGCTTAGCCTTATCTAGCTCCTTAGCGAACTCCATTGTATCACAAAAATGAGTGTGGAATATCAGGATGACTGTCTCAACTGAATTATCATCTCGGCAAATATTGTGTTTACAAGAAAATTTCATCATCAGATTGACAGAAAATGGATCCCTTCTGGTTTGTTGGGGGAGGAGGAGAGAAATCTACCTGGACAGTGAAATATCTCAGGAATGGACAGCTTTTCAGAACATGGTAACCATGATTACTAGGGTCATTGTTGTTCCCTCTGGTTTCAGCAAATGAGGATGGTATAGTTAATTTTGCTAGGATGGGCTGATGTTCTGGAAATCATACACATAGGGGAATAAGAAATGGGGTTTTGTGGAAGTTTGGAGCAGCGCGGTGCATGGCCAGGTGAGGTCAAGACGGACCATGATAGTTTTTCCAGGAAAAGTTTCCTTCAATATCTCCAAGGGCTGTTGAACAGAAGACTCCCAGCCACCTCCCTTCTGCTTGCACACAGGTCGATCAAAGGGGTCCGTGAGGCTGAGACGAAGACCTGGGGGGACATTTGCATAGGGCAGGAGACACCATGCATCTTTGGCCTTGTGAGGTGGCTGCCATGGGGAAAATGCAGCGGACCGGAAAGCCCTTGGTCAGAAGATAGCCTTCTGTTGCTAAGGTGCCCCTCCTTTTGGAAAGTGGGAGGGATGCTGGGCACTTGGAGTGTGGGAGAGCAACAGCTGCATGAGGCTGCTAGAACATCAGCTCCTTCGGCCAGGCAAGGAGGTGAACCATTGTTTCTTCAGCCGGGTGTTGGTGGTGGTGAGCATTTGTTTCATTTTGTGGCATCAGGAGCACAGGAACAGCTTCCCCACCCTTGTAGTTTGGTTTGGAAACAAATCGACCTGTTTCAAGTCAAGGCTGAGCTGGTTTTCCAGAATTCCTTGGCACCCTTCTTCTTCTGAGTCCTTCAAACCGGAGGAGACCAAGATCTTTTCATCTCCATTCCCTCTGGATTCCCTCCTCACAGAGATCCAGTGGCCTCCTGGATTTCAGGAGAGTAGTTTAGATCTGATGGTTCCTGTTATTGTTTACCATTCTGAGTAACTTCAACCCCCAGAATTCTCACCGAGGACCATTTTTGCTTAGGATTGGCATTCATGTATGTCAAAAGTTCCGATTTTGGGAAACACTGGTTTGAAACATACATTATTGAAATGATATACTATCCGATTCCGATAATGGGGAAGTCCCTCAAAATCAGAGAAAGGCAATCTGTGTTTTAAGGACTCCCTAAGCTGGGAGAATAGTCTGCACTTGCATTACACCAAAACAGTTGTGGAAAATTAGTTGTTTGAGCCTGCAAGATGAATCAAAACCAGTCCCGTTTTAAATTGATTTAACTTCTCCCCTCTCAAAAATGACCATGGAGTATTTTCAGATAATAATTAATCATAATTGAATAATGATGAGCTCTCTTTGCATGTCATTTTCCCAGGCAGGAACCACTTTGGCTAATATTGGAAAGGCAGGAGGGGGGCCCTCCAAGGCTTTATCCAACCCCAACTATTGAGCCAATAAATTATTGGTTTATTACCCAACTAATCAACTATTTGATATAATTGGTTGATGTTCTTGTTGTTATAATAGTTATTGTGATTATCATTATGCCAAGAAACCCAGTTTGTCACTTAGGATCTTCTTGCTGTAAATTTATTTCTAGGGAGTTAATTAAATTTAGATTCCCTGGGAAGCATGTATTTTAAAATTTGTTTCTAAATGTGTCTGCCTACCAGCCCTTTGGATTGCAATAAATCTAAAGTCAGTATCTTATAAAAAGAGATTATAAACAGATTTCATTTAATCAAATTCAGATTGAAAGGCAGGTTTTGTCTGGAAGTAGTAATAGATAGATGCTTTTAGATCGTAACTACTGTAATGTTGAGAAATGTTTAAAAAAGCCAAAGCTGTATAATATTGTATTATATTATAGCTGCTTGTGTTTGGGTTGTTGGCTGACCTTTGGAAAGCATAGTACAGAAGCTATTTATCTTATGAATCATCCTTGTTGGCTTCACAATTTTTTCAATGCTATTGTTCTGACCAGTTCTTCCTTTAAAGCTGTGTCCCTCAGCAAATGGACTTCAACTCCCAGAATTCCCCAGCCAGCATTTCTTGTAAAATTAACCACAACTTATGATGGAATGTTGGGACATCTTTGGCCCCAGATATTGATGTTAATCCTGGGCTCAAGTTTTTATGCTCTATGTGGAGAGTTTTGATTAGAAAGCTGACCAGAAGCGTGTAGAGATAGATGGTTTTAAAATGGTTACAATGAAAGGAGCACTCGACAACATAACTTTACTGTCCACACCTCCCCATCCCCAGGACATCAATAAGACCAACTAGTTTGACTCTAGTTAACATTGACTATGAGATTTCAAGACAAAAGCTCAATTATATTCTGAAAAAAGTAGAGAAATAAGAGACCCAAACTCATTGGTAGCCTCACATTGCAATGAACAAGGATATACATTCAGTTTCACAGCTACTAAGATTGTTGGCCATGCAGGGACAAAAATAGCCAGGGAAATAATTGAAGCCTGGAAACGTGCCCCTTGTCAGTCAACAGGAGCACTGATTTACCACCAGTTGACCAAATACGTAGGAGCTGAAGTCTTGACAGCACAAGAATACAACAGCCAATTGCTAGCCAGCAATATACTTATCAACCAATAGGAAGGCACTACATAAATATGGCTCATAGAATAGCCCAAAGCACATATCCCAGTAGGGAAAAGTTCCCTGAAGATGGGCTCCAACACAAGTCCGAAAGCTCAAAAGACTAAACTTCTAGTCCCAGTGACCAATCCAGATTCAATCTTTCAACTATGTCCTGGGATATTTGCCTTCATTTGTTAGAGAAATAAACTTCATTTCAAGTTTAGTATATCTGATCTCAGTGACCTGTACAGGCATATAGAATGATTAATATAGGCTCAGAGTTCAGCAATGGGTTTATTTAGCTGAAATATTCTCTGTCTGTGGTTTGGAAATTAGCCAGGAGTGAGTGTGAATTCCTGATTGATCTGGACAGGCAAAAATAGGTTGGAGGCATCTCCAGGAATCTCTGGCTTTCCAGAAAAAAATGTATTCCAAATGTGGCAGAGTAAATAGCACACTTGACATCATTTGTGTTGTAAACATGTTTGTAGAGCTGAACTCTTAAGGATTTGTTCTGCCTTAGAAGGATATTTAAAATGTTGATTTGGGAATTTACATGAAAATCATATCTGATGTTTCACAGCACAGATGGGGACCCAGGCTGCTTCAGAAATCTGGAGACCAGCTTCACTGACATTTAGGATTGTTACCAGAATGCAGTGTGTGAATGTACACCAAGGAGAATGGTGGGAGGTACGTTGTTACCATCCAGAATTGCTTACAAACAAATCTTGTTGCGCATACCATTTCCAACGAAGTTCATGGTTGAAAACTGATTTAAAAACTCTGTCTGAATTGCCAAAAGGAATGAGCAAACCTGATTTCCAACGTTATTTCTTTTCCTTGAGAATAAACAACATTGTCAATTGAAAGGGATTCACATGTAATGTTAATTAGGTTTGTTAAAATATTGACGTTAAGAAACAGAAATAATAGCCATTGCTACCTAAGTGATTTCATTTGTTTTTGATGTATTAGGAAATGTCAGCCAGGAAAGTTTATCCTTTTACCTCATGTCCCGGTGCTTGAAAAAATATAGTGCTTAGACTTATACACCGCTTTGTCATGCTATGTGTTTACAGAGTCAGCATATTCCCCCAACAATCTGAGTCCTCGATTTCCTGACCTGGGAAGGATGGAAAGCTGCATCAACTGTCAGCAGGTGAGAATCAAACCCCTGGCAGTGGGCAGAGTCAGCCTGCAATTCTTCATTCTCACCACTGGGCCATCAGGGCTCAGTTAAATAACCGATGATTATGGCAAACCATAAAATATAAACTCACAGTGAACCACACTCTTTACTAGCACTGATGATGTTACCTAGTTGGGGTAATGAAACATCTGCAAGAAAGAGAGCACCAGGGACCCCATAGTCCTCCTCCTCCTCCTCTTCCTCCTCCTCTTCCTCCTCCTCTCTGTAACCCCCCTCCCTTCTAGTACTGATGATGTTACCTAGTTGAAATAATGAAACATCTGTAAGAAAACCACCAAGATCAGAGAGTACCAAGGACCCAATAGTCATTATCCTCCTCCTCCTCCTCCTCTTCCCTGGAAACTCACTCCCTTCTAGCACTGACGATGTTACCTAGTTGGGGAAATGAAATATCTGCTCCAAGGACATCCCTCATTTCAACCCCGAGCTGCAAATATTCTCCTTATTGGTGCTAAAGGTATCCTTGCAGGATGTACGATGTTGTGAGTAAAGCTGCTTTTTGCCATTGATTCATCCTATTATTACACCATCCTCATTCTCACCTGTGACAACAATACCATTATAAGACCTTGCAAAATCAATATGTGTTGAGCCTCCCTCTTAAGGAGCAGTAAAAGGAAGGCTTCCTTCCACAATATTGACAATTTATTCCATTATATGGCCTGTATCAGAGAGAAAGCCACATTGGCTACTGATTTCCAGGATCAATATACTGGCAAGGGGCTAATTGACACACAAGGAAAGTGGTCATATAAATAGCCTGAGCCTAAATCTTGGCAGGTTCTATAGATTATTGGAAGCATTTTAGACTGGGTTAGAGCTTGCCAAGATTGATCCTTGTTCACCCTGGTTGCCACTTTTAAAACGGCCGTCCATAATTGCTCATTTTGAAAGGAAGTACTTCAAGAGAAGTGCTCATGGCTTATTTGTTTTTCTTAGATATCACTATTTGTCTTGAAAAACCCTTGAGAGGAAGAATCCAGTAACTATTTGGAGGATATCCAGCACCGAAGCCTGTCCCCACCCTGTTCACGTGACTCAAATTATCCAGCTGAAAATGCAAAGTGATACAGCATTTCGTATCTCACTGGGAAAAGCACAGTCCTGACTAGTATTTCTCCTCTAATCACTTTTTCTTCTGATCTGGGTGTTTCTGAGATATTGTGAACTTAGATCCCAACATGTTCCTCTGACATAAGTGTTCACATTTTCATTAAGAGTGATATTTAATAATTTACTTCACTGGGAATATCGTGTAAGTCATGGTGATTTGTCTCATGGACGACTCACCAAAAAACAACAGAGGGGATTTTCTAAACTGTGCCGTGACTCTTTATGGCTGTAATGCTAGATGGGAACCTCCCAGCCATCAGATCTTTGAATAACACCTTTCAGAAATGGTCCTCTGTGTTTTCTCTTGGAAGGCAAGGGAGGGAGAGAGAGAAGGAAGGATCGGTACTTCCCTTCCTGAAGACCCGAAGTCTGGATTGGAGCTATGTGAAATATGCAGCCCTTCAAAAACAGGTTCCAGGATTGGTGACCCAAATCTGAACCTCTCCAGTGGCTTTCAAGAGTGCGCTCCTCGTGTGTTTGAACGTGCAAATCCTACAGGTTGAGAGGCATACCTTGGCCTCCCCACTGGGCTCTTATTTGTGTACGGGTTCAAACTAACTGGAAACAGATTGTGAGAGTCAATAGTTGCATGAGTTATGGATTTCTACACAACGGGGCCGTTTTCCTTGGAACCATTATGTGAACACAGGTGCCTTTTGTTTGGCCAAGCTACATTCAACCCCAGTCCATAAGATGTAGGGTTTTTATTCATCTGGGCCTGACCTGGGTGGATTCGGTCAGTTTCCCCTCATTCATCAGGATGGGGGTAAACACTGCTCCTGCGTTCCTGCAGCTTCTTGGGCCACCTATTACTGGTCTTTGCTTTTAGTTGTTTCCAGAGAAGAATAAGACAATTGGCTGAGGATGCAGAGCGCAAAAGAGAAACTAGGCAGATAAAGCTCTTCTCTTGCTTTAGGGAATATTTGTAGGGAGAGTATAAAGAGGCAGCGGTGTGTAGTGTAATTTCTCCCATAAGGAACAACGTAGTGAGTCACAAGGCAGTTGACACCAACAAGTTCTAGCTTGTGCGTTGAGTACCTAACAAACCATGAGTACGGGGACAAAATTTACATGTCAAAAAATGTGTTGAGTATAAAATTTGATGAGTTTTGAAGCAGTTGGGTACCAAGGTTCCACTGAATGTCTATTGAAATTCTTGGTCATCCGGGTCATAGCTGTCCTGCTGACATAGAATCTAGGAGACAGTGAGTTCTAGCCCTGCCTTAGGCATGAAAACCAGCTAGGTGACTTTGGACCGAGAGTCCCTCATGTACACCCAACAATTGATGAAAAAAACTATAGATGTACAATAAAACAATCACACGCAACGATTAACAATGCCTGGAGAATATAAAATCAAACAGCATAAGCAGTCTGGAAACCCGCTGTGAAAAAGAACCAGCATAAGGGAAATGTGCTGAAAATAAATCACGCTAAGCATATGACAATGTGATTTTTAAGAAGGGGCCCCTGAGCATTTTTAAGCACATGTCATTTTCAATGAGCATGTTCAACGTCAAGGGAAAAAACTCTTGTGAGTAAGGATTCTACATGGTTTTCGAAAGCTTCTATGTGTTCATCATTTTTTTTTAACTATTTTGTTGGAGGAAATTGCTAGTATTAACTAAAATTATTTTACCCCTAACTTCTTTCTGCCTTCTGGGATTTAGAAAAAATTCAGAGGGAACATTCCCATAACCAGCCATAGACCGCCAGCTATCCTGCACGAAATTTCATGAAGACAATAGACTTGTACAAAGACGGTAGATCTGTTGGGTGGAGGTATTTTTTGACCCCAGGGAACAAACAGTTAGTGTAATAATCTATCTCAGTTTGGTGTATCTATGGAGTTATCTTTATAGCAATGTTTTCCATCCTCCATTCACTTGGAGGAGATGTTTAAAATACAGTGGTAGCTTGGTACCCAACTGCTCTGAAATTCATCGAATTTGATACTTAACACATTTCGATGTGAACATTTTATCCCAGTGCTCAATGTTTGTTTGGTTCTTAATGCACGAGCTAGAAGTGGTTGGTATCAGCTGCCTTGTGAATCACTACATTATTCCTTATGGGAAAAATGTCCTCATCGTTTTTGGTACTCATCACACCTCCCAGAACCAATTCACGATGAGTACCAAAGTACCACTGGAATAATAATGGAATACGGGGAGTTAAGCAATCTAGAAATCCTTGCACCTCAAACTTCACTCTTGATTGGTAGACATAAAGAATTACATGTCCACTGATATATCCCGATAGACTCATACTTCACCTATATCCTCAATTCTTGTACTTGAACTATTTGATTCAACAGTTCTGTATCTGAAATATTTTGCTATCAACATATCCAGGAGTTTCCACAGTGAGGTCAAAAGTGGAGGTTGAATCATACAATCAGAACCATATTTAAGAAAAACAGAGAGGGTGGTGGTGGTAAGAAGTCAACTGGATAAATGTAGCTACTGCCACCTTAACTCCTTTGGCCCTGCCTACCATCTTGCAGTGGGAACAAATTATTTTTCTTCTAAATCTTAAATAAGCTGTTTGGTCTGCTACCTATCTCCTTCCTATTCATATCACCCAGCATGCTTCTGTTCCATTGCCTGCTATTCTTGCGATTCAAAATCCAGATGCCAAGGAAAATAGAAAGGATAGTCCAAAAAAGTGGGGGGAATTATCATGAGTTTTCTCTTTTGATACAGATATTTTAACAGAACCAAGTTTTTGTTTTTTAAAGAAGCAGATACCTCGGGATGCTGAATTGCAGAAAGTACATATTGAAATTTCATTTTCTGATCTCCCTGCCTAGAAATATATTTTAAAAAGGGGATTCTTTCAATGGATCATTTATTTTAAGGGCTCCTGTTCTGCTGTGAGTATTTAGGCAGGTTTCCATCATAATTCTTTGCTGCTGTTTAGCCGGGAATTATGGTGCCTGAGAGTAACGGAAGCTTTGTAATGGAGCTACCCGAACAGCAGGCAGGATTTCTTTCCTTTCGCTGCGTCCATTAATATTTCTCTTTGGACCTGAGAGTCTCTCTACTCAGATGGTTTGCTTTTGGCAGTTTCTCAAGAAGCAAAGGATGGAAACTAACCAACCTGGAATGAAGGAGAAACTTCCTAACAGTGAGAACAATTAACCAGTGGAATGGCTTGCCTCCAGAAATTGTAAGTGCTCCAACACTGGAGGTTTTTAAGAAGAGATTGGACAACCATTTGTTTGAAATGGTCTAGGGTCTCTTGCTTGAGTAGGGGGCTGGGCTAGAAGACCTCCAAGGTCCCTTCCTGCTCTATTCTGATTCTGATTCTTCATATACTTCTCCCATATCAACATTTCCACATGCACACTGAGCCCAGTTTTGATTACTTCTTCATATCTTTTTTCTCTGGCTCCCCAGTCATTCCTGAGAGGCTCTAGCAATAGATAAAACTGTGTTCAAGGGGGAGAAAATGAGAAATTCTCAGTGTTTTCATCCAGGCAAGCATCCACTCAGGTGATCCTGAGGATGCAGGTAAACCTCCAGGTGGCCTCAACGACTCTCAAAGCAAAACGTTTTCAAAAGAAGAAACAAGGAAGTCTGGTTGCCTCCTGGAAAAAAAAACAACGCACCTTTGGGAGAGTTAATTGTTGACCTCACAGTATGCTATCCGGTCTCTTATTAAAATTTTTAGTTTGAACAGTTTATTTAACAATTTGCTTGACAAATAAAATTGCTGACATTCCTGACAGCACCTGCCAGGAGGTGATCTGACCCAAGTCGGCTATTTTTCAAGGTAAATGTGATGGTAATCTGTTTAAGTACAAAATTTTTAACAATCGTAGATGGTTTCCAACTTCACAGGCCATTTGAAATAAACTGTGACCAGGGCTGGAGCAATGTGATTTTTTTTGTCCATATCAGATTTTCATTTGTTACTTCCACAGTTCAGTTTTCAAATAAGACTCATGCGCTCTAATGTACCAGGTTTGGTATGCCTAGAATTACAGAGTTGTCCAACATATATAGTAATATTGGCTGGAAAAGGAAATATTTTAGCTTCTGGCCAATCAAAAGAAAATCTGCAGCTAATGTCTGGCCTTGTCTGTTCAATCTGTGCTATTTTTTTTCTTCCGATATATTTATTGTTCTTGCCATTTAAGCGTGCATATTGTGTCATTAAACATTAAACATAACCCAAGCAACATAAATACAAAATTTCCATTCATTTCAATGAATTAGCATATAAAAACTATAGAAGCTGTCTCTGGGGGAGAAAAAGGATCAGGCAAAAACAGAAATTTCAAATTCTGTTTTGGTTACCTTCCCTCCCTAATGCGAATCTGCTCTTGTGAGTTCTGGGGTGTGGTATGTGTATACATGCCGTGTATCTGTGAGTGTGAGTATCTGTATCCCAGACACAATCTTTGCCAATCAGAAAAGAAAATATCACAAAGTCTAGAAATAAGTGTGGGTCAACAGTATACTTTACAGAACACTACATTTACCTAAAAATATATATATCACAATGTATATCTGCATTGGAAAACCAGATGTAGGATAAAAATAAGAACTTTTAAAGTCAGGCTTGAATTATATGCCTAAAAGATGAGGAGGAAAGGGAATAATTCAAAGGTTTTATTTGTTTCTTTGCATGTCCTGCATTTCAGATTCAGGTTTCTAGTTAAAACAGTCAGGAAAATAAAATGGGATGGAAATTCCTGGTGTGTTTCAAGTAAGTGAACCAGTGCCTTAATATCTTTCATTTGGCATTAATGTAAGTGTAAAAAGATACATCTGCACACTTGCCTTGAGAACTCTGAAACTGCATGAAAGTGCAAGGACACACTGCTTGCCACAAGAGGCCTTCTTGAAATGTTCTTTCTTATGAAATAATATCTTTGAAACATCTTTTGCTGAATCAGAACTAGTGGGAAAGGAAGGAAGGAAGGAAGGAAGGAAGGAAGGAATTTAGGCAGTGAATCGGGATTCTGAAGTGTTTTAATATTGTTGTTGTTAGTTGCGAAGTCATGTCCAACCCATCACGACCCCATGGACAACATTCCTCCAGGCAACATTCCTCTACTATCTTCTGGCGTCCATTTAAGCTCACGCAGACTGCTTCAGAGACTCCATCCAGCCCCCTCCTTCTCTGCCACCCTCTTCTTCTTTTGCCCTCAATCGTTCCCAGCATCCAGCTCTTCTCCAGCGAGTCCTTCCTTCTCATGAGGTGACCTCTGAACACAGATTTACCTCCATTCTGGAAAAAAGAAGTCCAATGGAATTTGTTGGATTTTGAAGAAACGGGATAGCAAGGTTATTGAAGTTTTGAATTTTGGTGATGGAGAAGACTTCTCAGAATACCATGGACAGTTAAGAAAACAAACCAATGGATAATCCTAATACAAATCAATCCAGAGTTCTCACCTGAGGTACAAATGACCAGGCTCAATTTAGCCTACTTTGGATACATTACGCAAAGCTGGAGCTCCCTGGAGAAGAAAGCTCTAATGCGGGAAAAGGTGGAAGGAAAGAGGATGGCCAGAGCAGGAAAGGGGATGGACTGAGTTACTGTGGGGATGGGTGCACCCTTGGAAGGCCCAAAGACCAGATGAGGGATACATCATCATGGAGAAAAATCTACCTATGGGGTCATTAAAAATTGATACCTATTTGATGGCCTATAATCAATCAATCAACCATCAATCAGAAAATAAGTGATATCTCCAAGAATCAGTTGACATTGGGGGCAAGTCATTCTCACTTCAAGGTACTTTTTACACTTTTTACCCCAACCCTCAAAGTAGATTCCTCCTTTCTGGAAGGAATGCCATTTTTTATACAAGAAATTCTCAAGAGAGGTGAGTTTTCTTGGTATGTTCACCATTCAGAGACCAGTAAAGCTTTGCTTGGTTTGAGGAGGAGTTTCCTTCAAGTCTTGACAAAGGCAAGAGAAGGATTTGCAGGCCCGATCTAGCTTTGTGAGCCAGAGAATTCCTAGTCCTCCCACAATTCAATAGTTGCACCAGATCTTCAAAGGGAACAGATGTGCAGTTATTTTTAGACTATGAGAAGTGTAATAAGACATCGTGAAGTGGATGAAGGATCAGATCAATTAGATGTAGGGGAAGAGGCTCTTTCAGAAATACCAGCAAATGAGAGAGCCTAAATGTGATAAGCTCTTCCGTCTCTCGGCTAGATTGCAGATAAGGATTTTGGAAATCAAAACACAGCTGGGTAAACCTGATGCCTATCTTTGTCTGGCTCAAAAACTGAAGAACTTGACTGCCTACAACACACCTCAGCAACCACAAAATGTGATGATTCTGGAAAAACAAAAGAAGCATGCTCAGATCATGGAAGTATGGGTGTGAAAACAAGGAACAGAAACCATTTCACTAATCTAGTGAGAAGAAGGACCAGGGGTGGCAGGATCGCAGCCTATCTAACAATATCTTAGGGGCTGCTCCAAAGAAGATGGGGTCAACCTACTCTCCAAAACACCTGGAGGCAGAAAAAGAAACAACAGATGGAAGCTAATCAAAGGGAACCTAGAACCAAGAAAAAAATTCCCCCAAATGAGAACAATTAACAGTGGAACAAATTGTCTCCAGAAGTTCTGGGTGCTCCATCCCTAGAGGTTTTCACAAAGAGACTGGACAGCCATTTGTCTCGAATAGGGCAGGGATCTTCAAACTTGACAGCTTTAAGACTTGTGGACTTCAACTTCCAGAATTCCTCCTTCAGTCATCTTAGCTCAGGAATTCTGGGACTTGAAGTCCATCAAGTCTTAAACTTGCCAAGTTTGAAGACGCTTGGTATAGGGTCTCCTGCCTGAACAGGGGGTTGGACTAGATTACAGTGGTCCCCAACCTTTTTTGTGCCACGGCCCGGTACCAGCATCACAAAATCATCCGCGGCCCGGTACTGGCATCAGCATGCATGGCAAGGCGAGCCGAGCGACCGGCCAGCCAGCCGTCCCCCGCTTCTCCCCGCCACCTTCAACTCCTCCTTTGTACCTGTGTCGATGGGCTTCGGGACGGCTTCGGGACAGTCGCTTGGCTCGCCTTGCCATGCATGCTGAAAGAATCCTCGCGCCTTAGTTTTGTTCGAAGCCGCCCCCCCCCGATGAAACTAAGGCGCGAGGATTCTTTCAGCACCCAAATGCCGCTTTCTACCCGGAAAAGCTCACCGGAAGCACTTTTTCATCAAAACAAGATGGCGGCACCCAGCAAACCGGTGGCCCAGTAGAAATTGTTCCACGGACCAGTACCGGTCCCCGGACCAGTGGTTGCGGACCCCTGGACTAGAAGACCTCCAAGATCCCTTCCAACTGTTATTCTGTGTTCTAAGCTTCATTCTTCTGGGTTCAGATCTCCTTCTTCCCAATCATGTTCTCATGATCTGCATCGTTCCTTTGAAATATTAGAGTGGCTTATATGTCAGTCTCCCCCTTCTTTTCACGTCAAGTTTTAACAAATCATAATGTTAGAAGTTCAAACCTTAAGTTGGAAGAAACTGAAACTCCATTCCAAATCAAATTGGATTTTTATTTTTGCATTCATTTATTACTTTTATTTATTTTCCAGATCCTGAGTGCTGCTCCAATCATAAGAATCTGGGCAGTTCAAAGCAAAAGATACATAAAACAAGGTAATTTATATGTACATAACTGAATCTAGTAACTAATCAGTTACTAGTAAACACCCAGAACTGAGTGTTGGGCTCAAAGCCTGTGACAATAAAATGTCTCCTTTGTATTTTGATTGAATTTGGTAACATCCTCTTCTTTTTATTTCCTAAAATTAAAAGCAGAAACTGTACAGCACAGTCATATTTCTGAAATACTTGCACCCCAATTGTGGTCATTATGGACCGGACTTTGAGCTTCTTAAGCATCTCTCTGTGTGGCCACTAAACTCTGCTCGACTATCAATTCGTTCTAGTATTAAATTGAACTTATAAATCAGGTATTTATATGAGTTTATTTTATTACTCTGACAGAAGGACAAAACTTGGACAGTTCTCTGCCAGGCTCTTCTTTCCAGGTCTTTCCTTGTTGTGTCTGATATGCATCTGGTAGATATTAGTCTCCTGTTGTTTTGCCAATCTGATTAAGAGAAGTGTTGACTTAGGGAAAGGACAGTATGGGCTTAATAGATGAATGCAGCATGCTTGCATGCAGTTCAACTCATGCCCAAATAGAGGAAAGAAACTCTCATCAGTGCTGTAGAAAGCTCAAAATCAGTCCTCTCTTTGTGCAGCTGTAGAAGCCTCTGCCTTTTGAAGGCCACGGAGATGATCTTGATAATATTGTAAAATTGGGGGTATTTTCATTGTTCCTTTTAAAGCAACAGAGATCTATTTGCCTGCTAAGGGCTTAACAAATGTATGTATTAATGTATAGAATCAAGGCACTGAGGATATTTGGGCTCCATTGCTTTTGTTTGGACCAGCGGAAGCCAACATTCACAGAAGCAGCAGGTCATGCTCCAATATTATAATTTTGTGGAAGAGACCTCCAAATTTAAGAGGTGTTGAACCCAAAACATCACAATGCGTGACATTTTTTCATCCATTTCAAGAGCTCCCTAACCTTTCCAGAGTGAATATGAACGTCTGTAAGAAGTCCAAGAAGTTTGTGGAATGTATTGATGATTTATAGCACATTTGTTTATTCCCTGTATCAGATCTGAAACCGGGGCTTCCAAAGGTCATCCTTTTCACGCAGCTGGACCTAGCAAGGTCCAAGGACAGTTCTATTATAGAGATTTGCAACCTTTCCGAGATGCCTTATATGTCCAATTAAAGACATTAAGAGAAGTAAATTGTACAATTCAATATTTTAGAGAGAGAAAGAAAGAGGGGGAAAAGCTTAGGACTCAACCCCTAGACTTATTTTTGTGTGTTTACAATCTGAAGCAGAAGAATCCATTTGTCACAGGAACTTGCATAGATTTCAGCTATCTTGGGGAAAACCCGGGCTAGAGAAGATACCCTTGTTTTCCACTTCATACTAAAGATCTTTGCATCACTCATGAAAAAATAACACGGTTGCCTAGCCATGTCATTTCTGACAGTGGTTCCTTCCTACCACCCACTCCCTTTTTACCCAACATTGGGTCATTGGGAAGGGAAGGGCAACCATGTGAAGGTGTCAGGAGGAGGAACTAAGTGGAAAGATACAAGCCAGCCAGCCAATGAAAAGCCTGTCCTGTCCCACAGCTCCATAGGAAGTGCTACAATCCATCCCACATTATATGGGTCAACTCCTTGCAGCCTGTAATGGCCCACAATGAAATTGGGATGCTGGGGAGGCACTGCCAATCACAAACTGGCACAAACCCAGGTTAGAGAAGGCCCAATCCACCAAATTGGAATGAAGTCATGTGACCTTTTATTTTAGGGAATAGATGAATTGCTTTTCCAAGCCTCTTCGATGCCATCAGGGAGATCCCGTTCTTTATCTAGCTATGTAGGTTTCACCTCTTGCTATAAACATAAACCACAAAGTCCCAAATTAAAGGGATTATAACAATCTTTTGGGTCCTCCTTTTCAAAGCGGAGAGGTGCCCCTTTATTTTTTTAAAAAAGACAATATAATAGAGAAAGAAGGGAGATGTATTGTTATTTTGCTTCGGGTCTGGAGTGAGAGCTCTTGTGAATTCAGCATGCTTGCATCAGGCAAATTGATTCATCGGATCACAGGTTTTTCTCTATATATACTGTCTTATTCAAGCGAAGTTTTGATGTTGCAAATGTGAGATTTTTTTTGTGGTGGGGGGAAGACAAAGCTAGGCAATGCTGCTGCTTCGTTTCTGCTTAAGTATCAATGCATTTATTTGCTTTTTTTCCTCCCTTCTTTCTAAAAACCAGATTTTATAACCACGGTCTCACATAACTTCTCATATTTGTTCTAGCATTAGGTCATCCCTGGAATGTGTGTGATAAAATAAATCCATTTAGAAGGACTCCTTGGAAAAACAATAGTCCAATGCTAAAGACAGCTGTCATTTTGGGGGCCTCCGTCTCAGGGGTACCCAAGGTTGGAAGGTCTCCTTAGAATTTATTTTATGCTTCTATGTTTGTCGGTCACCTGACCCATGTCTGCTAACTCTGCGGACCATATGGTAGACCAGCTTCGGTGGCTCTTCTCCTTTGAGCAGCGGTTGCTTAATTGCAATCATATTAACCGATTTCCCTGTTTAATGTTGGTAATCTTTCACAATAAACAAAGCCGACTGATGATGCAACCTTTAAGAAAATGGAAGGCCTAATGAGATTCCTGCAATTCGGCTCTTCTGCAACCATTTGCAAATTACGTCTTTAGAAATGTTAGGAGTGTAATAAATGTTAGTAGAATTCCACTGCAACCCTTAATTCTCAGTGGAATGCCAAGGAATGAAAAATACAGCCTACAAACCAGGGCTGTTCTTTGTGGTAAAATGGTAGGAATTGCTTACACGGTGATGGAAGAACAGGGGAAGGCTGGCATCAAATCAAATCCCTTGAATTTAAACTGCGTTGATTTCATCGGCACTAAACGGAGCTAACTAGATGAGCAAACCTCACTCGAAGATGTTTTAGCTGAAAGCGGTTAGGAGGAGGTAGAAATTGGCCCTTCTATTTAATGGCTGTCCCTTGAGATTTGTCAGAAGAGCCACCATCAAAGCTGCCCTGGTAGTCAAAATATGTCACTGAAGAAGCAAAAAACCCAACCAAATGAAAAAGCAAAGATGGCTGGGTTGGTGGGCTAGAGAAGATAATCATGAGCTATGCAACAGCCAAGTGTTCTCTAGATGAAGATCTCACCCACAGTGCCAGGACAGAATTAGTTCAGACTAGAAGAGTAATTCTAACTGATTTACAGTCCTTTGAACCTAGTGGGAGATGCCACCCTTTTAATATTCTCTGAGCCTTTTCATGCCAGCTCTGAATTACAGAGCCTGGACTGAAGACAATTTCAGACAACGCAATGCCATCCCAAATGCACTCCAGTTAGCTGGATGTAAGTCTTTATTTAGTTCTCCCTGGTTGATAATGATGCCAATTAAAAAAAAAAAAAACCACAACTCTGATATATCCAAAAGTGGAAACTGTTTAAAGTCAATCTTAACTAAAACAAAATTGAATTATAATCAATGCAATATAATTAACTCCAAACTGATTTTATTTATTTTTATTCGTATTTTAGTTTGCATCTGATTCATAAGAACATTACAATTCAGCAACAACCTTTGGAGAAAATGTTGCAACTACATTCCTGTGACTTTAAATTAGACCCAGTTAATATTTGAAAGGGAAATTAAGCAAGAATGCCAGTAGTAGGAAGCAAAAGTCATCAGGAAATGAGCTTGATTTATGGAAGACTTTATTTTTAGATCATTTTGTTGTTTAAAAAAAGAGAGAAAAGAATGGAGAGTTTTCTGTATCAATCAATGAAAATGTAACTGAACTGAAACTTTTCAGATGAGCTACCTTCTCTGCCTGTTAAGAGGAGCAATGAAATTCATTCAAGGGCTAAACTCAAGAAGAATTGAAATGTGTCCAACATGTGCAACAGAGTGGATTCTCCCTGGTTTAATTTGAGGTCGCATTTAATTCTGTTCAGGGGTTTGACGAATGTCTGGCAAGGCTGTGCTAAGCAAGAGGAATTGGGGGGAATCTAGTTGAATTTCTTTAAAAATACACAAAAAGGCACTGAGGGGTTCATTTGAACTACATTAGTCTCCCCAAATGCACAAAAATAAACCTATAGAAAATTTATAATTTTTGAATGCAACACCTCTTTTCATTTCTTTATTTAAATAAAGAAGAAAATCTCAGGGTTGCCTTTACAGTATAACTTGTAATGTGTGTTTTACTAAGCACACTGAAAAAAACAGAAAGCCAAAATGTGAACTGGCTGAGATATACCTCTCTGGTTCAAAATCTCTTTTGAGATTTCTTCCCCCCCAACTTTGCGTGGAAGACACCTTGCTGATCTTGGTCAAAATAACTTCTGTGAAAGGGTGAGGTTGAACAGAGACTCCTGCCCCCCCTCCCCAAATATTCTCAACAATAAATTTAAAACAGCAGCAGCAAAATGTTCATGTGATAATGGTTAATTGAATGCTCTGTTTTGCAGGAAACTCTTAAGCCAATGCACTGTGTTTCCACATAGTCTAGGTGAAATGTTACTATATATATTGCTAGTCCATGTATGATATGCTACACGCTAAATAAATAAATCTACATACAGTAGTCTGTATTTGCACCCTGCCAATGCAAACAAGGAGATGCTTTGCTACTGTATGTGAGAGCCAGTGTGGAATAGCAGTTGAGTAGCTGGACTGACTTTGAGGAAATCCAAGCTAAAATTTCCTTTCCAGACATGGAAGCTTGGTAAGTGACCTTGCTTAGTAAGTTCTTCTCTCTGTGTGTTTCCTTCTCCCCCTCTTTCTCTCTTCACTCCCCTCTCCTTTCCCTTTTCTCATTCTCCCTCCCTTCTCTTCCTTTCACTCTCCCTCCCTCCCTCTCACTCTGTCTCCCTTCCCCTCCCTCTCTCCCTTCCTTTCTTTTCCTCTCTCTCCCTCCCACTCTCCCTCTCTCTCTCCAAATTACCAGACAGAGTTGTTAGCAAAAATGGGACAAGTAGCTCAGAATTCATGTTCCTTTTTGCAGTAGGAATACATAATTCTGGGAACATCACAACCTAGAAGCTCTTTCAATGAATGCGCTTGGAAACTTCCACAAACATTTGAAGACTTTGTCAATATACAATATAGGGTGTCTCTGGATTAAAATAAGATCTCTCCAGATTCTATGAAAGCTTGGGTGATTGCAGTGCAGTATCTCTTCAGGTATTTCATCTGTCCAGGCCCTTGCTAATTCCGAAATGAATCATAAGAAACTTCTCAGATTCTAATCTGATATGAAATTGGATCCCAAAAGTAATAACACACTGAGCAATGTGTGGCATGAATGTGCATGACACAAAGAGATATTTCCCAATAAACTCTGCACATCAGCCTGGTCTGAAGGTTACCAAATAATTTTTTTTCTCATTTGCTGTTTTGATTGGCATGGGGCCACAAATATCTGCAAAATAAATTTCAATAGCTGACTTGTTTGAATTCAAGCCTGGAAAAATTTTTCTTTCTCCCCGCTTTGCTTTTAAAAGCTGTTCTTTGGGATGCTTCTGACTCCCAGGTTTAGCACTATCCCAGGATAGCATCGCAAACTAGCATTAAACCTGCATCCCAAAGGTGTCTGACCTCATCTGGAAGTGGGACTCCTTTTGCCATGGTAAAATCTTTCCCCAAAAAACAAAGTGAGTTTTGACAGATGGCTAAACCTAAAAAGATTTGAGGGGTCCTTGGTGGTCTCTGAGCTTGGCTGTTTTCTTGCAGATATCCCATTATCCAAACTGGGTAACCTCATCAGTGCATCGGTATCTAGTTGGGTAGTGAAACGTCTGCAAGAAAGGCAACCAAATTCAGAGAGCGCTAAGGGTTCTTCATTTCAACCTTGAACTACAAATATCTTCCTTTATAGGAGCAAATTTCCCAGGTGGTAAAGTTTCCTACCAGCTCAAAGACCAGAAGATAGCTTTTGAGCTCAGACCTTAAGAAAGAAGAGACAATGAGGAGAAGGATATTGTTAAGTTTGAGCAATGAGAGGCTGAACCAGAGCATGAGTGCAACAGTACTTTATTTACAAATAAAGGGCTGACCGTGCTTGCCAAGCCTGGAACTGGCTCACAGCAATCAGCACCAGTTGGACCCCGCAGCCTGCTTTTATAGCTGGCTGCTGGGGAGAACCAACCAATGGGGAATGGGGGAATAACGCCCACACAAAGTGAGTGGACCTGAGTGAGAACTCCTTGAGTCCTCAGGACATAACAGATATGACATAATATGACATAATATATCCCTGTTCAGGGTATCACTGACACGGCTAGCTGGATGTAAATTCCACCAAGTCGAAAAGGCCTTATTCCATCTTCATGTTTCCATTCTTTGTTTCTCAATCCTAAATGTGTCGGCTCCGAGGTCTCTTGGACTTCTGTAGGAGAGCCTGCTGGGTGATTCTGTTTAAAGTGGTAGGCTTAGCCATTTCTCCCTGTCTGTTCTTGTGTGTCTTAAAAGTAAACTACTCCACACTGAATCCCCAGGAATCCCCAGGAAGGAGAACATTGTTACTGCCAAAGCAAATGTGTGTCTTAAGCTAATAGGGGATACATTAATTTGACCTGATTAGATTGGCTGATATTTATATAAACTGGTGTCCAGTTCTCAGGAACAACCAACTTAATGGTGGTTTTGATAAAAAGGAATGAAGTAAAACATCTGCTGACAATAACTGCCTTTCCTTTCCTTTTCTGAAGATAACAAAAGTTTTCACAGGTTCACATAAAAATGTCAGATCAGATAACGCTAAAGTGTTTGATCCTGGCAGGAGGAACCGCCACTCCCATTGGATCAAACCCAAGCAACGCAATCTATCTTGTTACAATCAAACAGGCTTATAATTTAAAAAAAATCACAAATATTAAACATGGAGTTAAAAAGGAAAAGAAGGAACTGAAATAGAACTGGAGCTAGAAACTGGGAGACCATGAGTTCTAGTTCTGCCTTATGCACAAAATCAGCTGGGTGGCCTTGAGCCAGTCACTTTCGCCGAGCCCTAGGAAGAAGGCAAAGGCAAGGCTGAGGTCTTGTCTTGGTGTTAACAGTGACATGAACGGAGAGGGGGAGGAAACAAATACAAATATATACCTGTGTATTTTTGAATACCTGTGTCACCTGAAGGAGAAATCATGATAATTAAGCATTATCTGTAGAATGGCACTTGTAAGTAAAACTCTTCCACCAGAAAATAATCCACGAATGGTAACCAGAATTGATTAAATTCAGAGCTCTTTTGTTGTGTGTTATTTTCCTCATGCTAGACATTTCTCACCTTGAGAGACCAGAGTTTTTCTAGAATAATGCAATGTTTGGAGACTTGCCTGGTCAAAGGGCAGGACTGTTTCCTTCCCATTATACCTGTTGAAGATGCTGCACCTGGGCCAGTTGGCAGCTCATCTCAGGCACCTGGGGATTTCTTTACCTTTGCATCACCTGCCTTAAAGGCTGCCTCCAAAGGAGCTCCCAAGGACCTGAAATTCCAGTCAATTCCAGGTCATGCTACAAGAATGCCAGAAATTGATCAGAAGCAGGTCGATTGGAAGAGGAACAAAAATGGGCATTGCTATGTTTTTTTAAAGAAGAACATGGCAGGTGTATCCTTAGCGTTGCCAGCAATCAAAGCATTCCTGAGGGAGACTAATGTACATGTGAACAAATGCCCAAGAATTGAACATTACAGAAATAGCAATAGCTATTAGATTTATAGCCCGCTTCATTTACAGTATATACCATTTCATAGTGCTTAGATTTATATCCTGCTTCACAATCCTTTATAGCCCTCTCTGAGCAGTTTATGGAGTCAGCATGTTGCCCCCAATAATCTGGGTCCTCATTTTACTGACTTCGGAAGGAGGGAAGACTGAGTCAACCTGGAGTTGGTCAGGATCGAACTGCTGGCATTTGGCAGAATTAGCCTGCAATACCACATTCTGACCACTGTGCCTCACATAGCTGATATAATTTGATGAAATACAGAGAATGGCATACCAAGTTCCTTCAAGGATTTGTTGCATCATGGCTGACAATTCAGAAATTGCTGATTAGGAATGATCTACCCAAGCATTTGACCTGGAGCAACCAACCAGGGTAACAAGGAATAGTAGCTACAAATTTGTTATCCCTGTGCATGAAAAGAACCTGTGGATCAAGTCCAATGTGGACAACATAATCAAGAAATGCCAGTACAACAAAGCTGCATTGTTGTAAATCTCCCTATTTCCCTGAATATTGCCATGCCGTCCTGTTCAAATACTCCCCCTTAACCGCCCCAAATAAATAAATAAATAAACTATGCAATGGGAAAGGTTTGAATAAAAATGTGTTCAAGTTAAGGATGTTATATATGCCCCCTCCTTTTTAAAGAAAAGTACAAATTATGAAGAAAGATGATGTTCATGAACCAAACGTTGGGTATCATTTTGTACATTCCTACGTCTTGACGCTGCTTAGAAATTGTGTTCCAAAATTAGTAAATCCCTTAAGAGAACTACTATCCTTGTGTACATGTGTTACACTGACTAGG
This sequence comes from Pseudonaja textilis, assembly GCF_049901715.1. Lineage (NCBI taxonomy): Eukaryota > Metazoa > Chordata > Lepidosauria > Squamata > Elapidae > Pseudonaja > Pseudonaja textilis. The sequence continues at coordinate 908,438 of NC_141994.1, read as the reverse complement.
CACTGTGTAATTCTTGAGGGCCAAAATTGCTTCACCAAGTGGGTAGTGAAAAACATGTTCAACTTTGTGCAGTTGGTATCAGTGTAACATCTTTGGGTGGGTTGCTGCCTAATTCACCCAAATTTTCTGTCAGCAAAGAAAAAAAGTTGTCAAAATCATAATAAAAGATAAAGTGTGGGATCTGGAATTATTCCAAAAGGAGTTTTGCAACACCTATTTTGAAAAATAATACGGGCGCCATCAGGTTTGATGACGATTTTGATAAGATTAGATCATAAATTAACTAGAGACATGATTTTTTTCCTTGAGTTTGAAATGAGAATTATAGGCTGTATTTGATGCATACAAGAGCAATGGGATTAATGAATAGGATTGGATTATTTACAGGATTATTCCTTTAGCTATTTCACGTATTTCTCTGTGCTCAGAAACCAGTTTAAGTGATCCATAGCCAGGTGTGGCTTCAGTAGGGTTGGGCAGGAACTACCTTGGCACGGCAATGCTTGGGGACTGCTAACATTACCCCATGTCCAAAGTCCCTGAAGGTAGAACAAGCAACGGATGCAAGAATCAAGGAGAGAAGCAACCTAGGAGAAGATTCCTAACAGTGAGAACAATTAATAGGTGAAAGAACTTGCCTCTGGAAGTTGTGGGTGCTCCAACACTGGAGGTCTTTAAGAAGAGACTGGACAGTCATTTGTCTGGAATAGTTGAGGGTCACCTGCCTGAGCAGGGGTTGGACTAGAAGATCTCCAAGGTCCCTTCCAACTCTGTTATTCTGTTAAATCATTCTAAAAATGCAAATCTTTGGGTTGGCAGGAGGTGGCACAGCATTATGGTTGCTATAACTCAAAAAGTTGAAACCAAATCATTGACTGCTGAATGGATTCCTATCAGACCCAGATTAACATTCAGACATCCAGCAGAAATGCTGAAGTCTCTACAGGCTGTGCACCTTGAACATCTATTGCCACAATTAATCAAACAGGATGCGAAGATCACATAACACACACCACCAACAACATTGTAGAATTGTACACAACCTCACTTGGAAGTCACGAACAATTTGAACGCCTCAGAAGCTTCATAAATTTTCTTTCATATTTTTTGAATACGCCCCGTGCCCTTCCATTTTTATAAAGTTGGGTTCTTCCAATTTTTAACCCCATTCTATTTAAAACATCTTTTGGGTTCAGAATGGGCACTTGCTAGCAGTTCAACGTTTTTCCTAATTTCCCAGGAATGTGGTTTTTGTTGCCCGCCTCTGTTTTCTGTTGCTGGAAATACACATTGTTTGAAAAGCAATTCCAAGTTTTTCACACGGAGCAAGAAAGCAGAAATGAAACCAGGGAGCAATTTTCCTTTCGTTTTGAAGAGCGAATATTTGAAAAGTCATTACAGTTCTGTGATAAAGTGATTTCACACAAAATGGACCTGCAGCTGTAACTGATCTAGCCCAGGCATTTGTTAAATCTGGTATTCTTTGAAATTGTTGCAAAACCTACTTAGAATCTTTATTGTGATCCTCTTCTGGCAAACTGAGTTGGCTTGTTACATTTTCCTTCCCATCTGTTTTTCTTCATTTGCATTAAAGGAAAGAAGATTGTATTGTTAGATATTGGTCAATTACGGCATTAGGTATGTCTCTAGATGATTGGAATTCATGGTAAAGATTTCTAATTCCTACATTACAGCAATATATCTTCTCAAGGACAGAATGCTTATGTAAGAATTTTGAAAATGAAAAGCATATTTCTGAATTTTTTCAATGGTATCAGCTTTTCTTTCCTCCATACCCAAATTAGGCTATCCAAATTTGTAATGAGAAAGTACGAATGAAAGCAACAACTCCAGATTAACATTTTGGCTGTGTACTTTATTTGACTCAAATTTGAGTGAAAGGTTTGCCGACAGAATAAATATATTAAAAAGAAAAGAAAAGAATGCTGTAATATCAGGGAAAAAAACCTCACAAGGGATGTGATACAGACTAAAGTCCACAATACAGAATTATTTAATAAAACTGTGAGTTTAGAGGACTGGGAAAAGAGAATCCAATGCAATGCAAATCTTATAGTTCATGGTTAAAGATTAAAATCTGGCAATAATGTAAGTACATTTTAAATATTAGACATTTTTATTATGGACAAAGAGCAGATGTGACCTTTTCTTAAAAAAAAATAACTTATGGTACCTAGGAAAAATTGTTTCCGTTCAAGTGTAATGATTGGTTCATTTGTAAACCTCAACTTGTATATATCATCATTGCCAAAAGATTTAACAAGTATCATTTCTGTCAACAAATGTGATTGACGTTTATGATGGAAAACTATTTCTTCTGCCTTAACTAAGGAACACATCTGAGCCCATTATTGCAGAAATTAAGGAAGGCTCAATCAGAATAGAGGTGGAAGGGACCTTGGAGGTCTTCCAGTCCAACCCCTGCCCAAGCAGGAGACCCTACCCTATTTCAGACAAGTGGTTGTCCAATCTCTTCTTAAAAACTTCCAGTGTTGGAGAATTCACAACTTCTGGAGGCAAAGCTGTTCCCCTTGTTGACTGTCTTCACTGTCAGGAAATTCCTCCTTAGTGCTAGGTTGTATCTCTCCTTGACAGGTTTCCATCCACTGTTTTTTTCTCCTGCGTTCTGGTGTTTTAGAGAATAGGTTGACCCCCACCCACCCCCTTCTTTGAGGCAGCCCCTCAAACATTGGAAGACAGCTATCCTGCCCCGCTCCCCAGTCCTTATTTACTCAGTCACTACACTGTATTTGAGGGTTGACAAAAAGCAGAACCTCACATTAAATGCCCACATTATACACACATGCAAAATAGAGAAAGAGAAGCGTATCCGGGCTGTTGTGACATTAAAGAAGCAAAACCTAAGGAAGATTTTTGAGTTATCTTCTGACAAGCAGCACTGGGAAAAAACTAAACCTGTTGCTTAGTGCATCAGTGCCAAGGAATGACCTCGACTTCTGCCGGTAAGAATTCATAAATTGTGGTCAATGACAACCGCTTGGCTACCGCTCATAAAAAGTAACAAAGCCAAATTCAACATGCAGAAGACCACAAATCTCCACGCTTGCCCCTCCTAAGGAATCAAAGGTACAGAAGTTCCCAATGAGGCAGATAGAAGGAAATGATCCATCCTGCACTATGAAAAAGTAAACAAAAAACCCTTAGTGGCAGCTACTGTGGGGTTTGAAGAGAAAGAGCCAGTGCCTTTCTTTTGGGGGGTTAAAGTCGTTCTAAAACATCACCAACTTATTATAGTCTCTCCCCCTTTCCTTTCCTTTTGCAAAGAGCAATAAAATTGTAGCATGCGGGAAGGGAAGGGAAAAAGAAGGGAAGGGGAGGAAGGAGAAGGGAAGGGAAAAAGAAGGGAAGGGAAAGGAAAGGAAAGGAAAAAGAAGGAAAAGAGGAAAGGAAAGGAATGGTATAATGACTGCAAGAAGAGAATTCTATTAGAAGACAGATCAATCTCTCAACAGAATGAATAGCAAGGACGCATAAGGAAAAAAGATATGGAAAGTGTTTGGAAGTGAAAAGAATTAAGTTACCAAGTGCCAGAGATGGGTGTGAAATTATGCCAATAGGAAGTCTGAAGAAGGACTCTTGGTGGCCTCAGGAAGTGTAAAGGCCATGGATGGGGAGGGGCGGAGTGCATATCAGAGAATGACTAAAATGAGGGAGAGAGAAAAACAACATTTACTTCATAAGAAAGCAATAGTTACAGAGAATAAAGTCAAATCGACTCTTTATTACTGTCCTACACCAGCATTACAAAGTCAAATGGAGCAAAGAACAGCCCACAGATGCTGCTTCCTGGTTTGGAAATGAAATCAGAAGAAATTTTACCCTTTTTGAGGTTTAAGCAGAACCCTGAAAATGTTGGGCCACTTTAATGAATAGCAGAGTTTTGGCCATGTACGATCCAAAACACGTCTTTGGAATCGTTTTTCAAGGCATTCATAGCCATAATAAATACTAGGCTTAAAAATAGGTGATCTTCCTCCCAGTCCTTTCTGAAAGGAACTTGGTTATTTCATGTGAATTTTCAGAAAAACGTATCATATATCTGCCTCCTCAATCTTGGTTTGGCACCGGAGCAGCCCAAGGAGAAAACCAAAAATGACTTTGAGGGCAGGAAAAAGTGGGAGGCACAGCACTTTAATTATTATTAGATGATGATCTTTCTCTGCAAGGATTATGAGCATTTATTAAAACTTCATGGCAAGAGAACAGCGGAAAGGATGTTCAAGGATGTCCAAGATTGATGAGGAGATGAGAGCCATGTTCAGATGATTGAAAGGCTGTCACAGAGAAGAGAGTGTAGATTTGTTCTCTGTAGCACCCATGGGAAGTAGAGAGAGATCCACATTCAAAATAAGGAAGAACTTCCTGACAGTGAGAGCTATTAATGTGGAACGCTCACAGATGCTCCATCGCTAACTTTTCAAACAAAGGTTGGACAGCCAGTTGTCTTCTTATAGGATTCTTGCCCTTGGATTGACTACTCCTTCTCCTTCTCCTTCTCCTTCTCCTCCTCCTCCTCCTCCTTCTCCTTCTCCTCCTCCTCCTCCTCCTCCTCCTCCCAGGATAATTCTTGCAAGACCCCTGATTATATTTCTCAATTTGGGTAATAACACCAGATAAAAAAAGAAAATGTGCCTGTTTGTTAAATTTTGGCTGAAAAGTAGCAATACGTGAGGATTTTTATGATAGATTTAAAATTAGCATATCACTTCCTTTTGGTCTCATTTTCCCCCTTCTCTAAAAACTCAGCTTGTTTCAGAGTTATTTAAAGCTTTGGGATGCTCTAAGCAGGAGCCAGGCTTCAGTATTTGGGCTGCATCCTTTACATGGTTTGGCTGATCTTTAAGATGCTGAATACCCCTTAATTGCTGAGTTCTTGACATCTGGGCCCAGTTTCAGATTCCATTATTCAGGCCTTCACTAACTCAAACTCAGTCAGAACAGAGAGGTTTTTAAAGACTTAACTATCACATGCCAAACTAACACTTGAAATTAGCCTGATATTAAGTATCGAGCTTTCCCGCAAATATTTATTTTAACAAGGAAATCCCAAATCATATAAGGAAATCCCTTTTAAACATAATGAGGAATCATAAAACATGGAACAGATCTAAAGATACAATTGGAATTCTATTACATTCAAATCCAAGAGAGATTATCTTTCCCACTTTATATATTAAAACTGATGAAGGAAGGCCAGATACGGAAAAAGGAAAAACTCTTGAGTCTTTACCAAGTTATTTTGAGTCTCAGCATATGGCAATACCTAATTGATTTTGGCTGATGTCAGAAAGCTAAGCAGAGGTGGTAAATTAGACTGGAAAGTTGGAAAAATTTCTGAAAGAAAGCAGCAAAAAACCATTTCCACACTCCTATCAAGAAAACTACATAGATATAATCCATTAAATCACCAAGAGTTGAGATAGATCTGCTTACCTGTTGAATCGTGACCTGTTCTAAGTCTTCTTTAAGTTTTGCTCAATTTCTAGTTTCTCAATTTGGGGGGCATTTCACTGCAACACTAGATCAGTGCTCAAAAGAAATATGAAATATCCACCCTGTTGGGGTTGCTCTGAATTACAACACTACACAGACTCGTGCCAAAATCAACCCAAGGCCTCTCTTTCATAGCCCAACCTAGAACTAAGAAGGAATTTCCTGATGGTGAGAACAATTAATCAATTGATGGCTTCCCTCCAGAAGTGGTGGGAGCTCCATCACTGGAGGTTTTTAAGAAGAGGTAGGATGGCCATTTGTCTAAAATGGTGTAGGGTCTCCTTCTTGAGAAGAGGTTGGATTAGAAGACTCCCAAGGTCTCTTCCAATTTTGTTATTGTGTTATTTTGCATCTTATTTCAAACAACGGCCTATCAAACTTATTTTTCGTCATCTATTTTGGATGTCTCAGAGAATGGTATATAAGGGCTTATTGCAATTTATTCACTATTAGAGATCAGGCTTTTCACCAGAAATCAACTCTGACACGCAAAAAAGTTGTGTGTTACATGCCAAGGAACAAATATAATTTTAAGAATCAACCCTGAGTTTTGGAGAACTTGTACAAGAAAAAGTGCTCTATTAAGCAACATAAATGGAGGATAAATCCTAGACAAGAAATATTGTATGCATTATTAAAAAGAGAATTAAGTTTATACATTAAAATAAAAAGGGAAAAAAAACCCCACTATTCAATGATAACTGAACTAAGCTACTGAATAAAAGAATGGAGAGAATGTATTTTTGAAGATTGGTGTCCATTGCTAACTGGATCTTCTCGATGAGAAGTCTCCAAACATGGCAACTTTAAGCCTTTGGACTTCAACTCCCAGATTTCCTCAGCCAGCCATGCTGCCAAGTTTGGAGATCCCTATTCTGACCCAGTTATATTCACAGTAGGAAATGTTCTCTTGAGTCACATTCCTATTTAGCTATTTGCTCTTTGTAGTGTGTTATTTTATAGAAAACACCATACGACTAGCTTATTGGGGGGCTGGTTTTGAGAGAACACCTTTGGGTAGATGTACCAGTTCCTGGTGACTTCATGGAGCTGCTCTGTTGGTTCCTCGGCCGTGGTATCCAATTGGCTTGCTACTGCCTTCTTTGGGGATGCCTTTTCTCCAACCTTTGATCCTCAATAGCCTTAGGATCTTCTGATGGTCTCCCGTGAGGCATTAAACCTGACCCTGTTCCACTTTCTCTAAGTGGAAGCCATCTAGGTCTGTCACCTGAGCTGCAGACCCGTAATTGTGAACAGTGAACTCCATGACCTGTTGGCGATGACATGGGCTGGCTGCTGGGATTCATAATGCCTTTCTTTCTTTCACGATGCTTGTGGGAAGTCTGATATTTTGATAGTTGCTGGAACCCAGCTCAAAAATCTGGGAACATTTCTGCCCTGGGAAACTCAGTTCTGCGGTGCCATCAGCTTGTTCTAACACAGATGCAGAGGCCAAGTTGAAAAGTGGTTGCTTGCTTGCAGGCAGAACTTTCAATAGTTGCGGCTGAACCACACAAGGAAGTGTGTGTGTGTGTGTGTGCGCGCACGCGCGCACCCACCTTGTGAAAGTCTGCAAATGTAGAAGTCTGGCCAAGAGCTGGGATTTTGGCATGAATGTTGAGCCTTCTAAAAAAAGAACTGAAGGAAGAAGACCCAGAGGGGACCACAAAAACCAGATGTTGACATCATGGCGTTGTTAATTGGTGTCAGGATTGGTTTTATATGGAAAGCAAGACATGACACACAAAGGAAGAAAGAGGAGGAGAGGGTCCCGTTCTAAGCCAGCGCTTTCCAAAGGACCCTCTGAGATTCCATGACTTTCCTTTCCTACCCATTAAAATTAACACCACCGGTCCTGGCCCAGCTCTGTATACTTGAGGAATGCAAACGCCATTTATGTGTCAGAGTGATTGATCCAGTGGGGAAATGGAGGACCTGTGCAAGATTTTTTTTTTCATTTAAGAAAAAGGGAGAAAGAGAGAAAGACAGAGAGGGAAGGAGGGAGGGAGGGAGACCTGCACAATTACGAGCGTAAGAGAAGACCTCGTGGTAAATTAAATTTTAATTTCTCTTTGCAGGCCTTTTTTCACGTTATGAATGCACAGTCGCTTTACCTATTGATCCCTACTGGTGTATCTCTTTTTCCTCTTCTGTCTGAGCACTCCTTTCCTGACAGAAATTGTAATTCCTGACCCCTCACTCCTTTCTGGAACTGCAGCTAAGGGAGGCGCAAGGCTTTCTGATCACATTTTATTTGTTTAGGAGTAAATATCGCGTGTGACCAAAAGGTAAAAGAAAAAGAAATGCAAATGAAGGGGGAAAGGGTAAAATAAAACACAGACATGATGCAAACAAAGATAGAAATACAATAAAAGCCCAAATAGGAAAAAAAAAGTGTATAAAATTAGGGAGTAAAAGAGAACTGGTAACAAACAAATCAAAAGTGTTGAGTTAAAAATAGTATTTTTTGTTCTGAGACAGGAGTTGATAAGAACTTCCAGTGAACGCATCCATAACTCTCATCCTGCAAGAGGAGAGGTAGACCGGTGTTTTTCAACCTCAGGGACTTTCAGAGGTGCAGACTTCAAGCCCCAGAATTCTAGTCTCTTGGCTGAGGAGGTCTGGAAGTTGAAGTCCCTGAGATGGCGAAATGTTGGCATGGAGTATACCCAGCTCAAGATGGGATGGAATTCTAAGGACGATGGAGGGCAAGTGTCCTCGAAGGCCAATGGAAGAAATTATGGCCAGGATTTCAGGGTCCCTCATATCACAGAGATGGACTCTGTACCCAAGGGATGTTCTGGTATGGCTGTGGGAAAATATTGATACATAGCCAAGGTGAGATTAAATAGGTATAAACGTCTATGGAGCTTCTCAATCATCCAGGTCATGGTTGTCCCAAAGATGCTTTTTCTGAACTGAACTGAACTGAACTGAAGAAATGTCTTAGATGAGAAGCAAAATGTCTTCAAGGAAAATCAAAGTCCAGTTGCTTTTTGAAAAACTTTGAGACAACCATGACCTGGATGACAGAGAAGCTCCATAGACGAGCAAAATTAGAGTTTCCTGTATCTCTTTCATGCCACCCAAAGGTTGTCCAAACTTTTCCCCACCAGATACAGGTCCTTTAATGCTTGGAATACGTAAGAGTTTAGGAACTAAAAGCGTTGATGGAAATGTTGAAAAAATTCATTCCTCTCTTGTATGGAGAGGTTGCTTAGTGAGCTAAGTGCAACAAAGGTCTTCTTGGAATCAGTGACTTGAGTCTGATGGGACACCTTACTCCTGGTTATTCTGGATCTCAGCCCTCTTGAAGGACCGATGAAGTGGCTTCTTGGCTTTTGATTAAGGTGACCCACTCACTCCACGTGTCTCTAGATTAGCCTCACCTCATTCACTCCTGGACCTCTGCATAGTCATCACAGAAACTTGAAGAACATATGTGTTTATTAGCTTTAGAACAAGTACAATCTTCTGCGCTATGCTTAGCCAACTTTGGCTGATCTCAACAAACCAAGCAAAGTTGGATTTAATTAGTTCTTGGATCTGGGACCACTAGGAGACCCTGCATGCCAAGACATATTGCAAAAATATACGTACCAAAAACTGAAGAAAAACTCTTTTTAGTCAAGTGTAAATCCTCGTAAATCAATCACTTACTCAAATGTACGAACAACAGTTTAGGGTCTTTAACTTGTTATGAAGATTCTCCACATTTCAACGCTTTTTAAAAAGTTTGATGGCAATTATTGGGATAGGAAAAAGTTTCCAAAATAATGCAAAATACAGACTTGTTTGCTACTGGTGCTTGTAAAACCAGTCCGTCAATATAAAGATGTTGTCATTCTTACTGCAAGCAAGCTCCCTTTTTGGCAGCATTCAGTCAAAGCAGCATATTGGAAGCCACCAGCAAATCAATTCTCTCTCGTTTCAAGAAAACTACCTGGACGGACTCCCCACGAAGGCAACCAGGGGTTGAGCCTGTCCTGAAAGAGGCTTTACTTTTTAATATGAGCTGAGAATTATTCTTGTAGGTTCGGGGGTGTCCTGGGAGGGTGCCCAAATCTGCCTGATAAAAGATGCAGGGATGTGTAATAAAAAAGAAACCCGCAAAAAACCCTCAAAATTTTTTGAACACAATATAAGATGGTGATGAGTGGATGCATAAGTAAGTAAGTAAGTAAAGAACCCAATAAAAGGCACAAACCCATCTTTTTAAAATTAATTGGGTTTAGCTTGTAGAGTTATTTCTCTAAATGCGGATTACAAGGCTTTGGCTGAAGGAGAGTAACACATCTCTCTCCAAATACCTTCTTAACTTCGCCCATGAGCTAGCATTGGTCACAGGGTAGTTTCTAGCTTACTATGCCAATTTTTCACTTTCTGAACCGTTCTTAGGATTGATTTATTAGTAACAAAACAGCTCTGCTAACTCTTCATGAGGCTGACTGGGCAAGAGGAGAATCTATGGCAGAGGCGGTTGGTGGCTCTAGAAGTGGCACTTGGCTTTGCTTCCTTGTGAGGTTTTCTTCATGGCTGTGGGAGGAAGAAGACAAACTCCTCCTTGTGCCTCCTCCATCCTTCAAGCTCCCTCTGAGGCTTCCTGGAGGAGGACCACATGGACAGCTCTCCTACCTTCCAGATATTTTGTGAGTCGTGGCCAAGCTTTTTAAGTTTTCCTCAAAAAGCTTGCATATTTTGGCAGGACAGGAGACTGATAAAATATTTTGACTTTTTAACTTGAGGCAAAAAGGGCCAGGCTGGATACCTTTGAAGTATTCCATAAATTGTGTGTCATCAGAAACCTTTTTGCTGCCTTCAACATTTCTCAGATGTTGTGCTTAAGTATGCGTGGAGGGAGGTATCAGGCTTTGAAACACTTCTTCAGCCAGACCTGACTTGTACTTGAACAAGTAACCACCAGAAAATCACTGGCTGAAGACTAGACTAGGAAGATCAAACAGAGTAAAGCTGGAAGGGACCTTGGAGGTCTTCTAGTCCAACCCCCTCTCAGGCAGGAGACCCTATACCATTTCAGACAAATGGTTGAATCTCTTCTTAAAAACCTCCAGTGTTGGAGCATTTACAACTTCCAAAGGCAAATTATTCCACTGGTGAATTGTCCTCCCAGTTAGGAAGTCTCTCCTTAGTTCCAGTTGCTTCTCTTCTTCATTGATTTCCATCTGTTGTTGGATGAAACACAGAACATTTTCAGAAAAAGACAATAGTCACCAGGTAAATTTCCTTGTTCGCTGCCATTCGAATGGTCCTTGAATGAGGAGTCACTAAACAAAGACTACCTGCACTTAATTTTACATATTCAGTCTTGAGTTTGTGTAACAATATTCCTCCCTGATTAACAAAAATCTGCATAACACAGTAAATACGTATGCCACCTTCTTCATTCTATTGTACTTGCAGGGAAAGTCTTTCGTAGCAGTTTGTGCAGTGTGTCACAGAAATATTTGCAAACTTAACTGGTATCGTTTCAGGGCTGGGGAGATGCATGCCTCCTGCTCCCGTCCTTCACAAAAGTCTGCTTTTAAAATTCACAAAGACAACTGTCAAAGAATCCCAAAAGCTGCCTTTTTCAGCCAGAAACTGCTGTGAAATCATTGATGGGTCTTGGTTCTGCACAAGTGCAAAGGAAGCCCACCCTATTCTCATTTGTCATTTTCTGGGTACAATTCAGGAGCTCTTAAAGTCCCTGGTTCCTGGTGGAAGCTGAGTAAAAGTGCATGGGTGATATAATTGTTCCCATCTCTGTTTGCTTCGGGACAACTCAGATTGTGACTTGAGCCATTTGCTGACTGCAAAATAAATTCAATTCTGGCTGATGTGTTCAGACAGGATATGCAAATTGCCTTGGCAACTGACTGCAGACACAGCAAAAAATATTAATTTGATACTTAACCACTGGCAGCTCCTCTATAAATTAGGGGTGTAATAACATGAAGACATAATATGAAACCATTATTTTTTGTGTGTCACCATTAAAAATATGAGTGTGTAGCATGACTATAGCCAAGAACAGGCATCCTTTATAGAAAAGAACTCAACTTCTCCATGCTGTATCCTGAATTTTACATTCTTTGTAAAATTGCTTCAGCCTTACAGATCCCCATTTATATAGCTGGGAGTTAAAATTGTAAAAGCTATAAGACCCAAAGGTGCTTTTTTCAAAAGGTAAGTGGACTTTCTTTGTTTTGCTGGAAGGTGTGTCACTTCTCATCCAAGAAGCTTCTTCAGTTCTGGTTGTCAGAACTCAAGACTTCAATCAGAACTGAAGAAGCTTCTTGGATGAGAAGCAAAACTTCTTCAAGCAAAGCAAAGAAAGTCCAGATTCCTCTTTTAAAAGCAGCTTTGGGACAACCATGACCTGGATGACTGAGAACCTCCAGAGACATAAAGCTACCAGAAGAGTTAAGATGAAAGGAGGGAAAGGTAAGATCAGCCCTTCCGCATGGGATATTTCTACACAAGAAAGGCACGTTAGTTCAGAAGTGGTTTCAACAGTTCTGAGACTTCAGCATCCCCTAACCTCCTGATCCATCAACCAGAATAAGCTGGAAGAGATCTTTAGAGGTCTTCTAGTCCAGCCCCCTTCTCAAGCAGAAGACCCTATACCATTTCAGAGAGGTGGCTATCCAGTCTCTTCTTAAAAACCTCCAGTGATGGAGCATCCACAACTTCTGGAGGGAAGCCGTCCCACTGGTTAACTGTCCTGCCTATTGGGAAGTTTCTCCTCAATTCCAGATTGCTTCTCTCCTTGGTTAGTTTCCATCCATCCATGCACCTCTACAGATGGCTGCCTGCCTAGGGAATTCTGGGCGTTGAAGTCAACACATCTTCATGTTGTTGAAGTTGAAAATTGCTGGCTCAGAAGAATTCTTCACAGATGTAGAAAAATGGAAAGGAGATGCAAGCAGAGATCTAGACATCTCAGGCCTGGAAATCATCGTCTCTTCTTTACCCTCCCTCTTTCCAAGGAGTGGCTGCTACCGAAATGATTTCCAGAAAGATCTGAGCCCTACTGGTTCTCTCGCTTCTGTGCTGCAACGAAGCAAGAACAGAAGGGCAGTAAAAGGAGGAGCTCAGTCTCTAGACCGATTCCCAGGAAATGTCTACTGATGATCGGACGCACCATCTGAGAATGCAGAGCCTTCTAACCTTGTTGTTCTGACTGACTCAACGATCAACCTTATCCTGCTTTATTGGGAGAGAAAGTTACAACCTCCCAATGGCACAATTTGTATCATGCATCAACAACCCATCTGCCAAAGTAGCTGTGGGTGCAACAGAAGTAGCTGGATCTCTCTGGTTCCCAATAGGAATTCTTTCATTCTCCTATCAAACTGACCTTGAAATGACAAGACTTTCTGCTTTAATTGTTGTGTTTTGTCAAGCTGCTTTCAAAATGCTTTCATTCCTCTTGATCTACGGCTTAAAATAGCAGATTTGGAAGAAATCGTGGTGATAGTACATTGAAAAGGAAAGTTTTGCACCATCAGGTTTGTGAGAAGACATTTTCCCAAATGGACTTTTAATGCTTTTGTGGCTTAATAATCTATTTTATATTTCTTTTTAAAAACCGATTGCGGGTCTTTACCTGAGTGGAAAAGTGGCCAGAACAATTTAAAATCACTTTTTTGACCCCAATACCTCAGGGACAACAAGGTTTACCAGCCTCCCACGTGTCATGGAAGTGAGGAAGCAAAGAACAACCCTCGGTGGTTGTAACCAGTTCCATTACTTAAATGAAGGAATAAAATTAACAGAAGTTGAGTAGTAAAAAGTTGGTATTTACTGCAGGGGTTGAGTTAAATATTCTTAAATACACTGTAGTTTGTAGTAAATATAAATTCCAGAATGATGCTGTGGTTCAGGATTTAAGCAATGATTTTTGTCCCAATTGTGCTTTTTGGTGGTCTTGGCTTCTATAAATAAAATTGGCAATGAATGATTGTCCATAGGTAACTCAAGGTTGACCTCCTTGAAAAGGAATATGATTTTTTTCCCCTGAAGATCCATGTACAATACTTTTGTATATTATGAGCAACATGCTTGCTTTCATAAATGTGAATCCTACCACAAACCCTTAGCCACTTCAGAGTTTTGAAGATGCTTAATTACAAGGAAAGTAAAAGTCATTTTGGCTTCTGTATTTCTGTGGTTATTGCTGTCCATATAATTATCCTCACTTCACTCAAAGAATAGCTAGCTGATCAAATCTGAAGAGCATCTTCAAACTCAATGGAATGTGAGGTTGAAGGAGTTCCTAGTTTCCATACAGGGTAGAGATCCTTGGCTACTTGCATTTAGGTTACGTATCCTTAGGTATAGTTTGTACGTCAATATCCATTGTATTCCATTTCATTTAAATACAGTGGTCCCTCACTCCTCATCATTAATTGCTTCCAGGAGGTGCAACAAGTACCAAACATGATGAGTGCCAAACATTTTTCCCCATAAGGAACAATATAGTGAGTCACAAGGCAACTGACACTGACAAAATCTAGCTTGTGTGTTGAGCACCAAACAATAAGTAGCAGGGCAAAATTCTCATATCAAAATGTGTTGAGTACCAAATTCTATGTGTTTCCTAAGAGTTGAGTACCAAGATACCACTGTATGTTGCCCACGAGTTAGAAGCCAATAGGTGAAACGTTTGGTTTCCCCTCCAGGTGCTAAGGTAGGATATACTGGGATAAAAACATTGAGCTTCCTCTGAGCAGAATTGGGTGTTTATGCATCCTGCTCAGGGGATGACCCCATCAGCTTCTCATGGGCAGATTCTGTGGTCTGGAAAGGGTAAGGACACAATAGAGATGCTGACCATTGTCCAGAGCCAAAATAAGCAAAGACTTTTGCCCACTGAGTGTCCCAAATCAGTTTCGATAAAAATAGAAATCTAAATTCATGGGCTGAGGAATCATGAATGTTACTTTTTTCTCTCTCTCCACCAGTTCAACTCACAATATTTTGAATGGAAAAGGATCTTTAAGAGATTCCAAGTCAGCATTTTAGAATGAGCCACAGTTATAATTTTACTATAGGATGGCATAGGAATAAATGCCTGACACTTAATTCAGATATCAGGAAAGCAGTTAACATGATTTGAAATATTTTTACAGAGTACAAAATTCTGTGCATCACAAGCATGTGTTAGAAGCCACAAGAATGTCAAACACATCATGGGGTCCCTGGGCAAAAGGTGTAAATTACAAATGATCAAAGATGTAATTTATGTAAAATGGGACCAAGGCAAATAACAAAAGCCATATTATTTGCAAGATGATGTCATGTCATGCAGGTCCTCACTTGCTCCCCTGGGAACAATCCATGAAATGTATGTTTTCTCAGAGTAATGTCCACATTTTCAAACAGAATTATATCCAGAGATGAAGGTAATTTCCAAGGACAATTTATATTCCTAACAATCCGACCTTCCTCTCCATTTAACTGGGAACTTAAGGTAAAGGAATTAGGTTGAAGATTAAACATAAAATACAGTTGAAGCCTCAAGATTCATGGAGGATGCAAAATCAAGAAGACTAGCATGGCTGACTATTTGATGAATCTGTGGCTTCAGCTGAGACATAAGATGCATATTTCCATACTTTTCCTTCTATAAAGTTCCATCTCAAAGCCAAAGAGTATAGTTGAAATTAGAAACCTGAAGGTTAAGCTGGAATCTCAGATTATTAGTTGGTTCACCTGCATTTTCTTTCATTGTGGTTTATTAGATAAAATGTCATCAAAAGGATCATCGTATTCCACTAAGGTACAAACTATGGTTTTCAAACCCCAGTGCCTGTGTTAATAGACCATATCAAGCCAATAGCATGATTTATCATAATGAATTCATTCATCCTTATTCAGAATTCTCTCAACCTAACAAATCTGAGGATACAGCGAGTGAGGAAGCAGTTCCTCATTGGTCATGGTTAATGTTGAAAATTGTATCAGGATCAGTCCTGGTTAATACCTGGATAGAACACTAGCATACACCAGGGCTATAGGCTAGTCCTGCAGGAAATTGGGTAACATCCTCCCCCCCGCTCAAAGGCTATGACAAACCAGTTCTACTTTGTTGCCTTAAATCTTTTGAGTCTGAACATAGAGACGCCAGGAATCGAGCTAAACTTTTAGAGAGATTTAAAGGTTTTTCCAGTTCCTTGAAAGGAAGACAAGCTAAGATTAGGTTCTTATCCCCTTGAAAACTTTTGTGCCTCTTTGGCTAGATTTAACTGGTATGGGATGGATATCATTAGATTTAATCAAAGGTGGAAAAAAAGGGCTTTTGTGCTTAAGGCTAAATCACATAGAAATCAAAAATAAACTTGGAAGTGCTTGGACAGCTGAGTCCCTGCTCTTGTGGCAACTTTGAGGGAAGAATAATAGCTACTCAGAGATGGCCCACGATGGAGAATTATTAGCTGGTTTTCCAACAGGAATGTCCGCCCGAGTTTATATCCTAAACCCACAGTTTCCAGTGTTAGAGAGCCAAGCAGTATCCTGGCCTCCTCAGCTGTTTCTAATTTCCATGGCATCCAACTTTATTAATTTCATATTCAAGCTACAGAAGGTCCCATCACCGATTTGGAGAGTGCAAATCTGCTAATTCCAAAAGTTTGCTTGGTCTGTTATGCTGAGAGCATAAACAAACAAGCAGAAGCATGACGGTATGACAAAAATTTCAGGCTTCAGGGGAGCATGAAAAGAGAGCAATCGGTTAGGAAGAACAGTTCCACTGGCAGAGCCTTTTTTCCCCATATTTAAGGGCTGCCATGAACTGCACTTTCCAAATTTTACTTTCCTTTGCAGGTTTGAAAAATACTGGATTGCTTCTGAGTTCTTGTGTTCTAGCTCTCCAATCTTTAAATATTAATAACAAGAAAGTGAACAATAATGACAATATCCACTAATAATACAAACATGTTCACCAGAAAGTACTTCTGATCTAGTTTTGTATAGTGTACTGGTTTGTATTAAAATGTGACTTGAAGACAAGACTATGTGGATTCAACTTGGATCGAGCCAATTCAGAAGAAAAGAGATCAATTTCACTTTAACAGCTCAGTTTAAACCAATGAATTGGGCATGTTAGGTTTTCCACACCTGATTCAGGAAAAAAAAAAGAGTTGGTTTGATTGACTTGCTTTGATTCATCCATTCAATGCATTTTTCCAGCATGATATGACAAGACTGTTCAATTTGACTTATTTGATGTATCAGTTTGAGTCAGAGACTCTAACCTAAGCCCCAGGTTAACAAACTGACCAACGCTGTTTAAAAGTTAGGTATATCTGAATAAGATCAACCCCCAAAAGAAATAACTGATAACAACTCTCTACTGAAATTTTATAACTGTATTAAGAACAACTTGAACCAAAACACCTATAATTCATTTAAATCAATTAGAGATTAAAAGCCCCAGATTGTTGGGGGCAACAGGCTGACTCTGCAAACCGCTTAGAGAGGGCTAGACAGAACTGTGAAGTGGTATATAAGTCTAAGGTCTAGCTCAAAGTGGGGAGGGAGGGAGGGAGGGAGGGAGGGAGGGAGGGAGGGAGGGAGGAAGGAAGGAAGGAAGGAAGGAAGGAAGGAAGGAAGGAAGGAAGGAAGGAAGGGAGGAAGGGAGGGAGGAAGGACGAATGAACCCTGATGGTTAGAATTAAGGATTGCCTACAGCCAGGGGATTGATCCTGACTGGATCAAGGTTGACTCAGCCTTCTAAATGCAAAGTCTATTTAGACAACTTTATTTTATTGTGCTTTCAATACAACCTAGGTTATCTTGGTTATCATTTATAATAAATAAATGATACGCTAGATAAAAAGTAGAATGAACCACATTTTATTTGGTTGTCATTTCACATATATGAAAATAGTCAACTGAGTCACTTTTTACAGAGGGGAGGGGTGACATATAACTTTTAAAAATATGTAAATAAGTTTGCAAATTTGAATAGGTGGGAACTTTGTCTATACTGTGCATAGTTAATATCTGGAAAAAAAATGCACCTGGGATATTTAATTGATGGTTTACAGGGGACTCCATTTGGATCGTGAAGATATTTTTCATGTTCTTATGAAAGAAAAAGACTCAATGGATTATTTTAAAAGAGAAAAAATGCATTGCACTGATGTTGTAGGTCTTCACTCTAAGCCGACTGTCTGGTTGCTAAAACGAATCGATTGCTAAAAACCGGGACTCCCTAGGAAAAGCTGAGAGGTCCTTCTCCTTTCCTGACTCTCCGCACAGCAGGGAAGTTAGGAGATGCTGAGAACGCTTCAAGCCGCTTTCTGCAGCCCTGATTTATGACGGGGTTTCTCTCCGCTTCAGATGTGACTGGAGCAATTCCCTCTGTGAGTGATTGATTTAAGCCAGCATTTATGTGAATCCTTGCGGTTCAGGGCTGTTATTGCTGTTCCACCTCCTGCCAGAGAAGAATCTGACACTTTCCCCCTTTTTTTCTTTTCTTTTCGCTAATATTTTTTTCTTTGGCCCGGAGCTGAGCTTGATGGGGTCTTCAGATCTCTGCAGTTCCCTGCAGGGCATCTGAATGTTGCTATATCCTCCCCACTCTCTCTCTCTCTCCCTCCCTCTCTCTCTCTCTCTCTCTCTCCTTTTGCATTGCCTTGTGTATGTCCAGGCTGCAGATGGGAGACCAAGTATTTATCTGGTGAGCTGTAAATTAAAACTTGAAACATCCTCTTCAATATTGAACATAAGAAACTTCCCTGAATGATAAATGACAATTGAGTCTTGTAGACAAAGGCAGGGGGGTCATCCGCTTGATGATCACATGGGATTGTGACCTGGGGCAGCAATTACGAGCAATTTTTATGTTCCCTGGGACCTAGCAGTAGTCTGTGGTAATACTGTTTCAAAGGAGAGGGGGGGAGGGAGAGAGGGAGGGAGGGAGGGAGGAAGGAAGGAAAGAAAGAAAGAAAGAAAGAAAGAAAGAAAGAAAGAAAGAAAGAAAGAAAGAAAGAAAGAAAGAAAGAAAGAAAGAAAGAAAGAAAGAAAGCCTTGAGGGGAGAATGGAGAAGACTCTACTCTCACTAGTTAGGTGAGAGTACCATTTCAACAGTGTTTCTTAAATAGGACACCATTTAAAAAAATAATAGAGTTGGAAGGGAACTTGGAGGTTTTCTAGTCCAGCCCTCTCTCAAGCAGGAGACCCAGGGATGGGATTCTACCAGTTTGCACCTATTCGCTAGAACCGGTTGTTAACATTCTAAGCAGTTCGGAGAACCGGTTGTTAGAAGAAATTACTGGGCTAATCCTGTAAGGAAGGCAGGAAGGAAACATTCTGGGGTTGCTTACAGAAACTGCCTCTCCATTAACCCTTATGACATTGTTGGCAGGACTAGACTTCCTGTCTCAGGAACTTCTCTGGGGATTTTATCCCCTCCTTTGCTGGTACTTTGCTTGTGTGGAGTGACCATTCAGTTACAATGGCACTGAAAAAAGTGACTTATGACCATTTTTCACACTTACGACTCTTGCAGCATCCCCACAGTCATGAGAGGCCAGGCGAGGAGATGCGTGCCTTGATGTGAGTGATACTGAGTTGGCCATGCCCAGCCAATAACATGACCACCAAGCCATGCCCACCCAGTCACGTCTACAAAGCCATGCCCACCACCTAAGCCACACCCACAGAACCGATTGTTAAAAATGTGAATCCCACCCCTGAGGAGACCCTCTGCCATTCCAGACAAATTTAAATTCATAAGTAGTACATTACAAACAATATGTTATATTATTTTAATGATAATTGTAGTGCTGGTGGATGTTCTCTGCAAGGAAAGTTTTTACCAAATGGCACAAATGATTTTTCTTGTGTCCATAGTAGAGATGGAATAATACTCTCTAGTTTCTCCTAAGATTCATCTTAGGAGACTTATGCTTCCTTTTAGTTAAGCTAATGTCTCTCCTTTTTTAATATTCACTTGCATAACGGAGCCCCACATATATTAAAGTAAGAATACATCAAAAAATAACTGTGGTTAAACATGAGTAAGTTTGGAGAACAATTATTGTCTTTAAAAGATTAAAGAATAATTTGGCAAATTCTCAACACAGTCCTTTTTTTGAGATGATGAAGGAAATGCAACTTTAAATCCATCACCAGCTTAAGAAGAAAATATGTAATAGTAGCCAATAGATCTGGGGGGGGGGGGGATTCAAATTTTTTAACAACTGGTTCTGTGTGCTTGGCTAGGTGGGCATGGCCATGTGACTGGGTGGTTGTGGCTTCTTTTTGCAATACACACACACACACACACACCATTTTTTGATTTTTGTTTTGCCTCCTGAGACTCAGGCAACCCCCTGAGTGAAGCAGTAAGACAGTGAGGGGGAATCTCAGCACAGCTGATCATTGGGAAACAGCTGATCATCAGGAGGGGGAAAATACCTCAAGAAGTGACTTGGCGGGGAAGAACACAGTCAGTGATGTTGGGCATGTGCACATTGTTGAACATGCATAATAAGGGCTGACTGGAGGTGAGGGGAAGGGCGGGCAGAGAGGGGCGGGGTGGAGCCAGCCAGGGGCACAATTTGCCAGTTCTCTGAACTGTGCAGAATCATAACAACCGGTTCTATAGAACCAGTCTGAACCAGTAGAATCCCACTCCTGAATAGTTTTCCCCAGGGGAAAAATGTGATTCTTCAATTAATTAAGCAAAATTGTAGGTCTATTTTTAGACAAGAAATAATACTCTTGTCATTTTCAATGCACTATAGCAGCAGGGTAAAATAAATTACAAACATAAATGAAATAAATAGCTGGCAGCCTAGCTAAGCCAGACTACTAAGAAGCTTGATTATGTGTTATATTCTTCTTCAGGCAGAGGACAAAGGCTGCCCCAGTGTTGGGTAGGAACATATGAGATATGACATCATCCGGCTGCTTATATGAAATTTCTTAGTGAGCATTTATTGACTACGGAGTCTGTTAACGGTTGATGCTTTTGTTTAATGATAAAATATTGTTTTTATCATTCCTGTGCTTTCCTTTTCTGATGGCCCTGGTAATGCTGGCATTTTAATGAAAAGAAAACACTCTTAGTAAGAGTTGAGCAGCTTGAGAATATATACAATCATGTAGCTTTTAAAAACTCTCTGAATGACTGGCAATTTTGTTCCACCAGCTCAAAGTCTCCCCGCAGAGCTGCCAGAAAATAAGATTCGGTCTTCCCACCATTACAGTCTATTGACAAAATGAAGTTGGCTTGCCTTTCTCTGCAAGGATGGGCCGTGTTTGCAGCTGGATGGGTTATTATTGTTAGGTAGCTCCAAACAGCTCAGGGGGCACACAAGGATGGTGTAATGTGACCTTTGGGAACTTTGCAAAATTGTAAAAATGGGACTAGGGGATCGTATTTGCTTCATGGATTTCACTAATCTGATTCATCCAGTTAAATGAAGAGAAGTAGAAGAGATTAAGTACAAAAATAAATGTGTTTTGAAGGGAAGATCTGAATCGAGATTTGTGCCATGACATTGGCCCAGAATTGGAGAAAGATCTTTTCACATCATGTTTTGCAACATGTAACAGAATCACAGAGTTGGAAGGGACCCTGACCAAGCAGGAAACCCTATATCATTTCAGACAAATGGCTGTCCAGCCTCTCCTTAAAAGCCTCCAATGTTGGAGCAGCCACAACTTCTGGGGTCAAGTTGTTCCACTTGTTGATTGTTCTCACTGTCTAACGTATCACTAGACATTATCAAGTAGAATGGAAGAAAAGACTGACAACCAGATGGATGGGTAGGTATTTTTAGTTCTAGAATCTTCTCGAGTAATTTTGTATATTTCTGAGATTACTATACAAATGAAAGTTTCCATGCCTGATTTCTCTTTCCTTTGGTGGAAGGTAAAAGGGGCATCTCCCTGGTTTTTCAAGTTCTGATAACAAGGAAAAAACAAAGGCACTTACAATGTGTGTGTATGGGTGGGTGTGAGTGTGGTTACGAGTATGGCAGCTTAGAGGATAGGAAGGGAAGACAGCATCCTTATCAGTGACCTCCTGGGGTCCTTTTCTTTTGTTCTTTCAGCAACATACCTCACTGGGTCAACTGCATGAATGGGCCTCTATCAAGGAGGAGAGCTGAGTAAACAAAGAACTGGGACAGGTTACAGCTCCAGCTGTGAATTGTTCCAATTCTTCAATCCAGAATTTTGAAACCATAAAGCAATATGGAGAGAAATCAGAATAAAAAACTATCCTGTTGCCGTAATCTTTCTCCCATCCAATATTTCTCTGAGCAGTTTAACACTCACCCACCCAAAAAAGGGCAGGGGGTGATTCAGATCTAAATATTTACTCCAACATGACAAAATTGTACATTAAGCCCAGAAGACTTTCCTTTGCTTGGAATTAGTTCGAGAAACAAAGACGATCAACAGAGGCATTAATTCCTGATGCAGATTTGTTTCTAATTTTTGCTGATCTGTGAGGTTTCATTGTCTAAGGTTTTCTTCGCTTTCCCTCAACACTAATATTGTCAGTGAGCTGCAGAAATTGTTATTTTTTTCCTATTTTGTTATTATTCTCTTTTATGAAGGAAAAAAAATATATACTTTTTTCCCTCAATAGGACTTGTCTGAACTCCTTGGATGGTGCAGCACCAGAAAAGAAGCTATTAGGATCATCCTATAAAACTAACATGTGGCGTGGCATGTTGTGTCCTTCTGTTCCTTACACAACAATGGTTGGCTGTAAACTAAGGCAATGACATGCATATAAAGTGGGCTGAGTTACATCTCATCAGGGTTTGATAAAACTTGCTCCTTAGCTCCAGTCTTCTATAATTTCTGCACCAAAATATTAGTAAAACCAGAATCTGTTGCAATATTCCCATGTCCACTAGATGGCAGCAAAGGGATAGAGTGGCCTCTTTGCTGCCCCCCTGGGTATCCTTGCAGTTGACATCCTGAATTCTTATGCAATACCTTAGAAAATAGAAGATTATTTCTATTTCTTTGGAAAATTCATTGTTGTAGACAATTATCGTCATTTTACAGCTAGTCTGACGGGATAATTTGCTGGCAGAGTAGTTATACTACTCTATGTCCACTGCTTTCAACCACCTCTATTTTCAGTCAACTCAAGACAGGAAAAAATAGTTTCTTCTGATTTATGCCTTAAATGTCCCAGAAATGAGAAAATAGACTATCCTAATGTTCCTTCTCAATATGTTACTGAATTACAGTTATGGCTTTTGAATTTATTTTTCCAGATGTTGCTGATCTACTATTACTCTAATGTAATTGTGAAAGTGTGACCTGGAATGTTAGAGAGAGGAGGGAACCTCAGGCACCTGCCAGTGAACAGTTGGAGAGAAAGTCTTCTCCTGAAGAAGCAGCCAGAGGTGAAGATCTGCTAGGACTTCAGGCCGTTCTCCATCCCCCATCCCCATCATCCTGGACAGCGGAGATTATAGAAGGAAACACTTGAGACAGAGCTTGTAAGCACAAGACGGCTCAGGTTAGCAACATCTTGGGAACATCTGGCAGAATGAATCAAATTCATCCTAATTGTTGCTTGTAGCTGAAGACATGATAAGTGTACTGTAAATAATCTGTGGCTCTGGAATGCCATGTCTCAAAATCTAGGTCCATCTCCAATTTCTCTCTCTCTCTCTCTCTCTCTCTCTCTCTCTCTCTTTCTTTCTTTTCTTCCAGAGTTTTCCCTCTCTTGGATCCCACCTGAATGAAAAGCAAAATTATTCAAGATTATCTTTACTAAAATTTCTAGGAAGAAAAGATGGATAATTTCAGGCATCTGGTTTGTTTTCTCCTTTCCAAATGCAATATATTCCCCATGTCCCCAAGGTAGTCCTTTCCCAAGCCCTCCCCTGGGCTTCTGACAGGAATGGGGAAGGGAGCCCTTTTCTTATCTGATATAAGCGGAATGTGAAGAAAATCTGAAGCTCAGAATGAGTTGAGGCTTGCAAAATGTAACAACAGCAACATGAGCAACATGCTAGAAATAGAACGAAAGCCAAGGATTATATAGGCCCCTCTGGGGGGAGATGGTGATTTAATCATGGCTAATGGTGAGAAGACAGAAGTTTTTAAACTCCTGTTTGGCATCTGTCTCCTTTCAGAAGGGAAAAATGTCCCCTAGTTGGCAGCTGTGGAGGAGGAGAAGGAGGAAGAGGAGGAGGAGATTTTAGTTTAGAAGAGACAGGCAGAGAATAACTTGGCTCATTTAAATACATTTTCATGCCAGGTTTTCTGGCAGTCAAGAAAAAGGGTCAATTTTTGATGGGTGGCCTGCGTCTCCGAAACTTCACTGGAAGCTTCCACATTAAGGCATTCAGACATTCCTCCAGAAGACAGGCTCCTTCCAATATGCCAGGTTGAGCCGATCAGCTAATTGGACGGTGCCATTTGGTACACTCAGCATAACTGTACCTTTGTTGCTTGTATCCTTAGGATCTATATTGACTGTTTCCTAGTATGATTTGATTGCTTATTTGTACCCTATGACTATCATTAAGCGTTGCACCTGATGATTCTTAACAAATGTATCTTTTCTTCTATGGACACTGAGGGCATTTGCACCAAGACAAATTCCTTGTGTGTCCAATCACCCTTGGCCAATAAAGAATTCTATTCTATTCTATTCATAATAACAAGTGTTAACATCACAAAATCATCAGCATCCATCAGAGGAGTCAAAAAAGTGAAGATGGCAGCTGTACAGGTAGTCCTTGACTTGCAAGAGTTCATTTAATGACCATTCAAGGTTACAACAGCACTGAGAATAATGACTTATGGCCATTTTTCATACTTACGACCTCTGAAGCATTCCGATAATCACGTGATCAAAACTCAGACCTTTGTCAGGTGATTCATACTCATGACGGTTTGCTGTGTCACGGGATCCCCTTTTGTGACCTCCTGACATCAAAGTCAACAGGAAAGCCAGATTCATTTAACAACCCTGTTCCTCACTTAACAATGGCAGTGATTCACTTAATGACTGTGGCAAGAAAAGTCAAAATATGGGGCAAGACTCACTCAACCAACTCCTTACTTAGCAACATGAATTTGGGGCTCAGCTGTGCCCATAGGTGGTTCTATGGCCAAAGCGCCTTGGTCAAAGTCAAGACCATCCTGACTTCATCTGCTCTTCTGTTTAGAATCCCCATCACTGTGATGGCAACTGATGGCACACGTGGCATGCAGAGCGTCAGCCTTCAAGATTTTCTCCCTTTGCTTTGCATCTTTCTGCTGTCATGAGTAACGGGGGGAGGAGGGGGGACATGGTTACGGGAAGTGAGCTGGAGGTGTTACAAACCAGAACTGTAGAAACTGGGTGGGGGGTAGATTCTTGCTTAGGTTTCTATCCTATGCTATGCGCAGCTGCAACCCTTTATCAAACTACGTCAAGGTCAGAAGCCTCATCACCACCTGGAGATGCCCACATGATGATATACGCAACTTTTAATTGGAGGAGCCAATTGAACTATTGGGGGTGGGAACGTGGCCATTACTTTGTACATGTGATTTACGCGCCCATTTTCTCAGATTCAGAATTCTTTTGTTGCTACCACTTGATTTCCAGTAAAAGATATATTTTCTCTGATTAAAGGAGTATTTTTTTCTTGAATTTTGACTGGAGCACCAGCTGACACAGAGCCATTTGTGCCAGCAGGCGAGCCACAGGGTTACCTCACTGGGCATGTGTGTGCCTCACAGCTGATTTTTCGTCTGGTCTGAGGCCTTTTTCAGCCTCCTAGGGTTTGAAAAAAGCCTCTGCAGGCTTTGTAGGCCAAATAATAGGCCTGTTTCATCACCTCCTGTATTTCCAGAAATACCAGAAGTGACAAAAAGCCTCTGGGAGGCCGAAAAAGGCCTCACTCCAGCCAAAAAATCAGCTGTGAGGTGCAGTGCAGGTAACGGGGTGGTGGTAGGAATTGTACACACATGCGCGGGGGGCAGGAGGGGCGCATTGGCTTCTGGGTCCTGGCATGTGAATTTTTGACACAGGAGCCCAAAAAGATTAGCTACCACTGCCCTATCAGGTCCTAAGTTTTTAGACATTTCCCCGCATTAAAACGATCAATACATTCAATTCCGGCTTTCTTTTCCCTTTCTCTCCCTTTTTTCAGTGTTCTTCATCGTCTCCAAGCATTCAGAAAAGGACCCCTGTGCTTACAAGGCAAGAGAAACCACCAACCCGATGGCTCTTCTGGTGGGACTAGGCTGTAATACGGGACATTTGCAGGCTAATTAACCTTTGGCCACCATTGGCAGCCTGCATAATTATTTATACTGGGATGGGTGTGGGGAGAACTGGAGCAGGGGAAACGTTCAATTAATATTGTCAGGCTGAGACCTCCTCGGCATCTGGAAGAGACTTTGTGGACTCCAGCATCAAAGGGTGTCAAAAGAACAGCCGGGAAGTGTCACTTAGCTACTCTGGAGTTACTCTCCGTTTCTTGAGAGTTGCACTAAGCCGATTATGACTGAAAGCAGAAGAGCAATTCCGGCACCCTGTCAAGCCCCCTCTGGACTTGCCTGTTCATTGGAGCTTCGGATCCAGATGCTTCCATACAATCAGCTCCCAGCTCGACACTTAATCAGAAAAAAGAAAAATATGAATTTTCTGGCAGAGAACATTTCAGTCCTGCAGATAAAATAGTTTGCATACTTTATTTTAAAGTTAAACTGTGGCTAAAGGAGCCCTGGTGGACCAGTGGTTAGAATGCAGCATTGCAGGCGAATTCTGCTCACTGCCAGCAGTTCGATCCTGACCGGCTCGAGGTTGACTCCGCCTTCCGTCCTTCCAAAGTGGGTAAAACGAGGACCCAGATGGTTGAGGGCCAGAGACTGACTCTGTCAACTGCTTAGAGAGGACTGGAAAGCACTGTGAGGCAGTGTATAAGTCGAAGGGCTATTGCTAATAGGTTCCCCTATGTATTTGCATTTGTTTGAACTTTGCTCGGCATGAAATTGGGGAAATCCTTAGCTTCTGGTTTACCTGGCATTTAAGTATGCAAAATTTAAAATATTTATTGTAATGGAAATTCCTAGACACCATGAAAAGAATTAAGTGTTTCTTAGCTGGCCTTTCATCTTTAGCTTCTCCATTTCTTCAGGCTGTTTTAAATTCCATTGTTCATTTGATGTTTGATATATTAAATTGTTAATAATGGTTAATTGATTGTTTAATGATGAATTATTTTACTCCATAGTGCGGATGGCATCAAAAAGTTAAGATGTGGGCCACAACCACATGTTCAGAGCTCTTATCTGGCTGTTGTCTTCCTTCTGGGTCAGAGTGCCCTGTTTTTCCTTGTTTTTTAACTAGTCTTTGTTTAATCAAAACCAACCCTCTACTTTAACAGTTTTAGTTTGATTTTTTTTAGCCAGATTTAGCTTCTTGTTTCCTTTTATATGCTTAACAATAGAACATCCTTCTATTCAGCAACAAACTTTTCCTTTGTTGTTGCATCATTCTCTTCTATAATATTTTTAATTATAAGCACTGGACTTGATAGAAATACAGATTTCAGTAAAATTTAGGTTAGAAAGTAGCTTTCTGCATCTCTGTCATGGGGATGACACACATACCACAACAAACCGGATGGGATTTAAAACGAAATCAGGGTTTAGTTATGGATGACCTCGTAAGGTTCTCTTCAGTTGAGACCATTAAGTCCAATTAACCACTCAAACTCCATTTTAATTTAGATAAAATTAGGATCAGCATGGTTCAGTGAGCTTTCAATTATGTCCCTTGTAGCTACTCACTAGTGAACAGATACAACAACGTAGTTTCATTGTTGTTGTCAGTATTTGCTCTGGAGTGCAGTCTCAAACAATTTGATACTGATTCCACTTTCTTATTCTCTTCCCTAGTTTATACACAATGTCTGCTATATGGGAACCACAAGGCTGGGAACGCAGGGCCACTTTGCTGATGCAAAATGTTGTGTAGATATTGTGGTCACCACAGGACCTTCATTAATCCACACTCAATAAAATCAGAAAAGGGGCTATCGGATTCCTTCTGTTGATTGTTTTTGTTGTTGCCACCATAAATTAACACGAGACGTTTTTAAGAAGAGACAAGACAGCCATTTGTCTGGAATGGTAGAGGGTTTCCTGCCTGGGCAAGGGGTTGGACTAGAAGACCTCCAAGGTCCCTTCCAACTCTGTGATTCTATTCAATTCTATTTTCTATTCTATGTCACTCTTCCTACAAAACAAAACATGTCCTATTTCTCAAGCGCCAGCCTTGCTTTCTTCTTTACAACTCTTGGGCTGATGCTAACATCCCCATCTCTTCTGTTGCATTTGATTTATTATTATTATTATTATTATTATTATTATTATTATTATTATTATTATTATTATTATTATTGGCATTCCTTGACTTACAACGGTTCATTTAGTGACTTCAAAGTTACAACAGCACTGAAACAAGTGACTCGTAACCATTTTTCACACTTATGACCGTGGCAACATCCCCGTAGTCATGTGAGCATAATTCAGACATTTGTCCACTGACTCGTATTTATGACGGTTGCAATGTTCCGGGGTCATGTCATCCCTTTTGTGACCTTCTGACAAGTTAAGTCAATGGGGAAACTGGATTCACATA
This sequence comes from Pseudonaja textilis, assembly GCF_049901715.1. NCBI lineage: Eukaryota > Metazoa > Chordata > Lepidosauria > Squamata > Elapidae > Pseudonaja > Pseudonaja textilis. Next base: position 880,263 of record NC_141994.1, on the reverse strand, counting down.
ACAGCCAAGTTACTAATTTAGCAATTGCAGTGATTCACTTAACAACAGTGGCAAGAAAGGTCATGAAACAGGGCAAGACTCACTTAACAATTGTCTTGCGTAGCAACAGGAGTTTGGGGCTCAATTATGGTTGTAAGACAAGGACTACCTATGTTCTTAAGAGATAATTTCTTTATGAAGAACTAAGCCATATCTAAGATATCTTCGAGTAGGGATGAGCCCAGGCTTCTTGAGCTATGGCAAGGCTGGGAGCATCGCACAAGCTCCCCCTCCCCCCTCCCCATGGGGAGATGTTTCCTCATGGCAATACTTTTAACCAGGTTTTAGTGACCTGATCTGATGGAGCCCAACAGACAAGTCCAAGGTGTAGGAAGCAATATTCTTAAAAAATGAACCTATTTGTTCTTCAACATGGTCATGGCACAAAATGTACATTTGGGATGGATGATAGATGAAAGAATAATAGAAGTAGAACGTCTGCAGCAAAAGAAAGCAAGGATAGTCCCAATAGTCACAGGTGCCTTGGAGGAAATCTCAAAAAAATCTGGAACACCATCGGCATCGACAAATTTGCCATCAGTCAATTGCGAAAGGCAGCTTTACTCGGAGCGGCTGATATCCTGTGACAATATCTGTAACACCATTAAACAACAATACCCGCCTAGCCAAGATTCTTGTGAAGGACTCGACAGGTTGATAAAAAGGCCAAATCCATGCTAAACCTCTGGCTGGCTGTGCAACCAACCGTAGCAATAATAGCAATAATTCCACCATAACTGGCAACTGAACAATTTCAACTTTAAATTCTTCTACTTGCTATTTTACAAAACGACAAAATTATGAGTCTCGTTTTCCATCTTCATTCTTTCATCGGGGTGATTAAAAGGCATTGATGCTCGGATGCCATCTGAGAAAATTATGTGCTGAGGATTGTGGAAGTGTAGGCTAAAGCTAACAAACGCCATTTGGGGGGGAAGCTCACCAATGAATATTTTAAAAAATTAGCCCACAAGTCTGCAGATGCGTTAAAATCTTCCAATGCAGTGGTGGCATTCAGCCAGTTCGCACCGGTTTGAGTGAACCAGTAGCAAGGATTTGGCATGGGTCACCGAACTGGTAGTAACTTCTGGCTACCAACGCCCCCAACCGGTTGCCCGGTCGCTGCTCGCTTGCCCGGCCCACCCGATGCTCACCCGCCCAGTCACTCCTTAAGGTACCTCTTTTTTTTTTAAACCTCCCGACGAACAGCTGCACCAGGATTCCCCTCGCTTCTTACTGCTTTGAGACCCAGGAAGCTTCCCTGAGGCCCAGGAAGACAAAAATGGAGGGAAGGGGTGCAGGGCCCCCCATTTTTTGCCTTCCTGAGCTCCAGGGAAGCTTCCTGGGAGCAAAAAAAACCCTCCTAGAGGCTCCTCTGAGGCCAGGAAGGCCCCCAAATGGAGCGTGGAGGGGTGCTGCCTGCCCCTCCCAGGCGCTGTTCTTTTTTCTTCCTGAGCCCAAGGGGGCCTTCTTGAAGCAAAAGCGCCCCCCGCAGAGGCTCTCCAGAGACCAGGAAGCCCCCCCCCCAAAAGGGATGAGGCTGGTGCTGCAAAAAAAGCCACGTCCATCCAATCTCATGGCCATGCCCACCTAGCCATGCCCACCTAGCTATGCCCACAGAACCAGTAGTAAATGTTTTTGAATCCCACTACTGCTCCAATGACGTTTGCAACTCAGCAATGGGCTTGGAGTCTTTTTTCTCCTTTTCTCTGGCTGGGTATTCTGGGGGTCCTGTTTACTCCCACCCACCCACCCCGGGAGACTCTCTTCACTGTCTCTGTGCTGCTGGTTCCTCCCTGTCTGAGCCCAAAATGCTTTAATTAAAGGCTCACATTCCTCTCCACTGTTTTTAGTTTATTGACAATAAACTGTAAGCCGTCCAGAATTCTGGGAGCCTATATTTAAAAAAAACTAGCGGAAGGAAGAAACCCAGCTGATAAGAACTGCTGGCCTGCAGTTGCTATTATGGTCAGAGAAGAATGCAACTTACTGACCTTTCAAATGAAATTAAATTGTCTGTCCTTTTCCAAGCACAGCGGGGATAACATGGATATTGCAAAGTTATTGTATTCTGCCACCACAACTAATCTGCCTTGCAGGCACTCCGGGTGGAGGATGACATCACCAGGCACTAGACTGAGTGTGGCTGGGCTGAAACAACCACCCTCTTCTTCTCTTTTGCTGATCCTGTTAAGATCCAGGAGGTGCACCCTAGACAGTTTCTCGATTGTTGTTTTTTGCACACTCCCTTTGTTCATGCAGTGTTTACTTCTAAACCTGGAAATAAGGAGAAACTTTTGGACAGTGAGAACAATCAACCTGTGGAACAGAAGTTGCCCGCGGAAGTTGTGGGAGCTTGCTTCATCACTGCAGGATTTCAAGAAGAGATTGGACTCCTATTTGGTGTAGGGCCTCCCACTTGGGCAGGGGGTTGGACTAGATGTCCTACAAGGTCTCTTCCAACTCTGATTACCTGTTATCTTTTATCTGTAAACACATGCTTGGCTCCCAAGCCTCTGTTGGATCAGGGCAAGAGCCATACAATGCAAAATTCAGTTTGCCCGACTTTGATTGAAACCCGTAAACAGCAAGCAAAGATCCTTTTCTAACCAGAATTGTGTTTATGAGAAAATTTAAGTCATCTTTGTAATTGCTTAAATGAGTGTTTTTCATGCCATCTTCAAGATGTGAAGACTTCGACTGCTAGAGTTCTCCAACCAGCATACACTTCACACATTTCAAAATTGCAGTAGCCTTGGTCCTAATCCATGTGCAAACTAACCAGGTTTTGGTATGGCTTAATGCTGCCTTAATTCTCTGGCAACCCTGAGGATGCAGGGCAGAATGCACACTTTGTTTATCTACAAATGCAAGTCACAAGTAACACTTTTTTGGGGTGTTGAAGTGATATTGAAGCCCTCTCTGCTCAAAAAGAGGTCAGGCTACAAACTCTGAGGAGACTGCAGCTGAACAAATGGAATAGCTATGCCCCTTCTTCCAGGAGGCAACTGGACTTCCTTGTTTTTTCTTTGAAGACATTTTGCTTCTCATCCAAGGAGCTTCTTCTGCTCTGATAAGGATAGTGAGGAACCTGTCAGAGTTGCCTGGTTGCCCTTTGGGACCCGAGAATCTGTACACACATTCAGTTAGGGCGAAGTTTTTTATTCATTCATTCATTCATTCTTTTATTTATAACGTGAGCCTTGAGCATCCAACATGGAGCATCCTGCTTCCTGCCTCAGATGCCAACCCACACGGCGAAGAAGAGGGGCAGCTGGAGAGGCCTGGTTCTAATTCCTCCTGACAGTTTTTTCCATGTCCCTCTCCTTTTTCTTCCAAATGGGCCCTTCGAGGGATTAAGCTGCAGGAAATGTGCTCCTGTAATTCTCATTATTGTCCCTCCCTTCCCTATAGCTTCCTTGGCTCCTTTGGACATTGCCAGAGGAGTCCACCAGAAATTCAAGATGTTCACCATAGCCATGCAGCTGAAGCCCCACCCCCCATGCGACGCCTGCAATAAGGAGCGGGGCGACAGTCACATGGTTCTGGCAGCCATATTAACTTTTTAGACCCCTTCTCTGAGCTCACTGTTGGATGTTACCATCATCAGAGTGATCCATATTTGGTAGCATGAATTAAATTCCTGTGTAGCATCTGGAAGGGGGGAAAAGTTTATACTTTTAAAAAATGTACACGTGACAAACTTTTTTCATATCACTGCCAAGAAAACGGCAGGAGTTCAAGTCAACAAAAACCCTCCTTCTGATTACTTTTTACATATTGATATGTTTATTTGCATTCTTCAAAAGATTGCCCTTTGGGGGGGCGGTCAAAAATCCCATTTTCTTTATTATTATTTTGTAAATTATTTATCTGCAAGAAAAACAAAAGCAATATTTTCACCCTTTTGCTGTCAACTTTTGTTAAGTTCACACACTGGTTACTGTTAACTTTCTTTTCTTTTTCATTTTTTTTGTTCTCTCCTCATGAACTTTTTGAAAAGTCTCTCTCTGTCTCTGTCTGTCTGTCTTTCTCTGTCTCTGTCTCTGTGTGTGTGTGTGTCTCCCTGTCTCTCTGTCTCTGTCTCTGTTTGTCTGCCTCTCTCTCTCTCTCTGTGTCTCCCTGTCTCTGTCTCTGTCTGTCTGTCTGTCTGTCTCTCTCTCTCCTCCGCCCTCTCTGTGTCTCTCTCTCTCCCCCCCTCTCTGTCTGTCTCTGTCTCTCTGTGTCTGTCTGTCTCTCTCTCTCTCTCTCTCTCTGTCTGTCTTTCTCTGTCGGTCTCTCTTTGTCTCTGTCTGTCTGTCTCTCCTTGTGTGTGTGTGTGTCTGTCTCTCTCACCCTCTCTCTGTCTGTCTCTGTGTGTCTGTCTTTCTCTCTGTGTCGGTCCGTCTCTGTCTCTGTCTCTCTCTGTCTCTGTCTCCCTGTCTCTCTGTCTGTCTTTTTCTGTCGGTCTGTCTCTGTCTCTGTCTCTGCCTGTCTGTCTGTCTGTCTGCCTGTCTCTCTGTGTGTCTCCCTGTCTCTCTGTCTCTGTCTCTCTGTCTGTCTTTCTGTCTGTCTGTCTCTCTCTCTCTGTCTCTCTCTGTCTCTCTCTGTCTCTGTCTGCCTTGTCTCTGTCTCCATGTCTCTCTGTCTGTCTTTTTCTGTCAGTCTGTCTCTGTCTCTGTCTCTGTCTCTCTGTCTGTCTTTCTCTGTCAGTCTCTCTCTGTCTCTGTGTCTGACTATCTGTCTGTCTGTCTGTCTGTCTCTCTCTGTCTCTGTCTCTGTCTCTGTCTCTCTCTGTCTCTCTCTGTGTGTCTGTCTTTCTCTGTCTGTCTGTCTGTCTGTCTGTCTGTCTGTCTCTGTCTCTGTCTGTCTGTCTGTTTATCTCTCTCTCTGTCTGTCTCTGTCTCTCTCTGTCTCTCTCATTCTGTCTCTCTGTGTATGTCTTTCTCTCTCTCTCTCTGTCTCTCTCTCTCTGTGTCTCTCTCTGTCTGTCTGTCTCTCTCTGTGTGTGTCTGTCTGTCTGCCTGTTTGTCTTTCTGTCTCTCTCTCTCCCCCCCCAGCTTTCTGGTCAGAATCTTAGATTTCTGGAGCTCTGTTTAAAAGTACAATAGCCAAAAATGTCAAGGATCTGTAAGGCTGAAATGTGTTTATTTACTAAAAGTCAAAGAGCACAACTGGAAAAAAAATGAGACCAAAATTACATATAAAGAAAACCAAACTAAGGGAAATAGGTAGAACGGGCAGCCTTAGATCTGTCAGTGAAGATGTCAAAGTGATGGACAGATTCTGCCTTTTAGTGTCTTGCTAGGTTTCCATCATATCCACAAGCCCTATAAAAACCCACATTTTTTTCTTGGCAGATGTGCTATGTAGTGAACAGTAACTTTGTCATGAAGAATTTCTCACCATGGGGTTGTGGGGGGTTTTTCCCCTCCAGCGCACACAGCCACAAACAGATTGGTTTCCAACATGTTTCACATTTTATGACAATAGTGCAATATATTTTCAGTGCTTTGCATTTATTTAATGTGGGGTTTGCATAACTTTCCCAGACTTCCTTTACGTTTCAGTCTGGATTCGGTAGTGCATAATTGGAGATTTTGCAGCTTAAATATACAACACAGCTAGGAACATTCAATCACAGCTAAGAGAATACTTATTGACTTGGTTATTGCTACATATTTATGGGTTACTCACCTATTACTTGCATATCAGTTGTACTGCAACTGAGCCGTGTGTTCATCCTATGGAAAATCAGGTAAGAACAATTCTGTGTGTCCATATTGATCAGGCTGCAATGGAACAGTTAAATATTGCTCAAATCCTCTTCCCTGAAATTGCTAAATTTTTATTTTATGGAATATTTTCCATATTTTTCCTTGAAATTGCTGCATTCTTAACTTAATAAAAAAATTTTTCCTGAAATTGCTGCATTCTTAACTTTCCCACGTTTTTCCTTGAAATTGCTACATTCTTGACTTTTTCATAAATATTTGTTATTGTTTTTTTTTTTTTGTAGGAAATAAAAAAGGCAGTAAGCTAAATTCATTTAAAAGAATGGATGCTTTGTTGCGTGAAGCCCAGTCACTCTCCCCCCATCTCCATGGGAACCACCCAGGGAGCAGGTCACGCGCCCTTCTCGGTCTCAGCACTGCAGGACCCATTGGACACCCAGTGTCCGCTGAAAACCTGGACACTGATTGGCTGCCTGCAAACCGAGGAAGCCCTCGGATTGGCTGAGTGGTTTCCCTCCTTTTTTCCAAAAGGGCAGGAAAGCTTAAAATGGCGGCTGAGGGGGTTAAAAAGCTGAGGGAAAAAGTTTCGCATCTCTGTTTAGAGCAACTTCTCCATCTTAATAGTGCAAAATGCAAAGCAGATTCCAGATTAAGTAACCCCCTGTTCCCTGACCTGGACCTAATGGTCTCTTATTCTGGGATGTCATAAAAGCAGCATAAATATCCCATCAGAGGCACGATTTGAAAAATGGTCTTAATTTTTTTTATCACAAGGCAACTGGCTGCTCCCTGACTTCCCTTCCTGACCTTCTCTCCGAATCATCCGCCATGGAACCAGGCTAAGCGGAGAGCAGCTCTTTATTGTTCAAATCCTAGCGCCTCCCTTGTGATGGCATGAATCTAAATCTTTTCAGAGCACCGCTTCCTTCCCTTTCCCAGTCAGTCAATAGCAAGCCTGACGTGCCCAAACCTTTCGACAGGCAATCTGAGAAAAAGGAAACTCGCTGATGCTGAAGTGCCCCAGCAGTTAAACTCTCTGTATTTCAGGCTTCATGAAAAGGGAAATAAATGCTCCCAATGCACGCCCTTTGTTCGTGTTGCGTTGTGTGCATTTTGTCTGGTCGCTTCTGCTGCTGTTCCCCTTGCAGAAGCCCAAAAGGCCCAATCAGAGCATCTACAGGTGGGATGGCCAATATATCCAAGAACACAGGTGCCATAATCAAAGGTGCCTCCCACCTTGTGCAAATAAACACAACAACGTACAAAGGGAGCGGGGACCAACATAAACCCCAAATCAAGTTGAGCTCTGGCCCAACGTAGAGCAGGAATTGAAGGCAATTATTTCCTCTTCAAGCTGGCCCGGGAGAGCTTTTGAGTCCTAATCCATGAGGACTTTCCCTCTTTCCTCTCTTCCCGGGTGCATCCTTACCCATCCTCCTGGGTTGCTGGCTGCAAAGCAGCATGGGCATCACTACAAGCAGCATGAAACCCCAGCTGCTCTGCAGCCTCAGGAAACCAGGTTTTTGTCCCGCGTCCTGCTGCCCGTCCTTTCGCAGGCAACACACGTTCCAGTATTTTTTTTTTCTCCTTTGTTTTGTTTTGTTTCCATTGGAGAAGTGGACCCACTGATTCCCACTTTCCAGTATTATGCTTCGCTCAGCTGGCAGAGAGTTCCTACGTCGCTCTTTATCTTAGCGGTGATTTTATTTTTGAACTGCATGTTGTAAAATGTTGTCATGCGTGTTTTTATGGTGTTAACCTGTTGTTAGGACTGTACATTTTAACGTTAAACTTCCCAGAGACTTCCTTTAATGGGAAGCTGCACAGAAATGTTCTCAATAAATTAATAAAATAAAATATTAAAAGGCAACAGGTACCTGAAATCACCTTTGCGATCTGCTAGTGGCAAGGGCAAAGCAGAGACAAAGGGGGCTGGGTTCATGATGTGTTAGGAACATCTTGCTACATGAACAACTTGTGATAGAAAAGGGCCTGTGCAAAGTTAGGGAAAAAAAACCTCTTGAAATCCTGGGTCTTAAGTAATAGATATATTTAGCATAAAGCCTTTTCTTTGCTCTAGAATTTATTGCCACCGAAGTGAAGCCACTTATAGGTCCCAATTCTTAATCTTGAATATGGAAATAAGGGAAGAAATGGAGAAAAATGGAGGGGGGTGGGGAATCTTGATTCCGACTGTTAAGTAAAGAGCTGCCTTGATAATAGGAATATAATTCTGATGATCTCAGTTATGGATATTTGTGTATTAATTTTATTAAAACAATAAAAATTATTGATAGTTAATTGTAAATGTTTGAGGGTTTGAATCACAAGTTTATGATTGCAGGCTAAACTGACATTTTCCCCTCTGAATTAATCTAATCTTCCCCGCCTCAAGTTCCAAGCCATTAATAATACCCTTTTGGAGAACTGCATAGGGCTGGAAATTGTGATTTCATGCCAATAATTTGTTTTGATGGCAGGAACAAGCTACAGTCTTGTGAACCAAACACAGCAGGACAGATATAGTAAATATTTATGAAGCATACTATATTTCATATAAGCAGCCTTATCCAACCCACATTCTGTTGATGACTAATGTCGTGTTTATTTTATTAAAGAAAAACTCTTTGCCATGAGATTGAAGTGGAAGAAAATGCTGGTTTTAACGACAAAGGAAAGATACAGAATTTCAGTCCATCAAATCCAACATGGCAGAGATTGGCGTATAAATGCCCCGAATCTGGAAACTGAAGTTCAAAAAAAACCCTTAGTGTTGCTGTGATGACCCAGGGTGGGATACAAAAGCAACAAAGTCACAAAAACAGGTGAAGTCCCTTTAATTCCTTAAACTTGGCTTCCAAGGTCAATTATGATTGCCTGGAGAAAAAATCCCCCACAAACAGTTGCAAAAAGGAAGAAATTCCATTCAAACTCAAAATACATATAAATTATAAATAGAAAAAAATAACAACACAAACCACACTGAAGCAATTAAGAAGACCAGGCAGGATAAGGGCTTGAAGACATCCACAGATATCAAAATACACACACTGGGAAGGATGCCAGAACTCAGATAAGAAACGACAAACTAGAAATATTTTCACACTTTGCTTCCAGCAACTTTGCCATGCTCAGTTTGTCCTTTTAAACAGTCCTCACAGCTGCAGCCCATGAAGGGGATCAAGGCCCTTTCCTCCCCCATAGACCATGCCATTCACGTTTCTCCCTTATCCGCTCCTCCCTGCATGCCCTAGGATGAAGAGGGGGTGGGCCTGGGTCTTCCTCTAAATGCCTAGCCAGCCTTTGCCCTTCCCCAGTTTCCTCCACAACCTCTGGAGCCACACTCCCACTTCCTGTCGGCTGTTCCTCCTCTCCCTCGGAGTCAGATTCTAACAGGGGCATGACAGTTGACAAGTTTTAAAAACACCAATCTATATGTTCTTCTGTATCTCCCAAAAGGACACAGACATTTCTGGAGTCACTGAAAACAATACTATGGTGGAGCTGCATGGATTGTTACTCTGTGTTGCAATCCTTTTATGTGCCTAATAGCAGCAGAGTAGGGGTGGAAAGTGGGACCCCCCAATGGTCTTTCTTCTACTCTGGACCCCATTTGGATGAATGAGGAAGATGTATTTGACCACTAGCACCTGTTTGCATTAGGGAGGTTGTCATAGTGTGGCCCAACACTTACCAGCTCACTACTGATAGGATGCTTAGTGGCAGGGGAAACCAACAGTCCGACTTGGAGAATTGGGCTTAACATAGGGAAAGGAGTAAGAAAAGATCCCTGCTCAATCAATCTTTGTTACACAGCGTGTATTTAACAAGATCAGCAATATCTCCATTTTTCTCTCCAAAGTTTTTGCTTTAAAAATAAAACCATTCTCCCCACCCAGGTATGGGGTAAAGGAAAATAAGAAAGTTCACATGAGTTTAAATGGATGAGAGGAAAGTGATTTAAAAACACCAATAATAGGAACATTAAGGAAAGGGGGAGATTTTCGCTTCCCCATGTGAAGTGGTTTCAGTCCAGATGGGACCAGTATGTTTATAATTAAGTAAATACAGTCAAAACTAGCATTTGCAGAATGGCAGAGAATTTTCAAGTGCCTAGTTAATCTCAGAATGATATACAAAGAATTGCGGTTAATGAATTTATTTGTTTAGTGTCCTGCATGGAGGATGCAATATGCCTTTATTTCAAAAATTAAAAAGCTGGAGAGGAGGAGAAAGAACTCACTGTCAACAACTGATGCAGGGACAAAATAGAATTTTAAAAAAAAGTTTAAAAGGGGGTTGCTGGGTGCACGCTTGAAATACGTTTGTCCCTCTTTCACAAAAATCCCCCAGCCTAGATAGCTAAGGGGGAAAACATGGGAGAATTTTGAACCGGGCCCCTTCTCAAGCCTCCCCTGCTATAATGCCACTATTTTATCCTTGTTGTGCAGTGAAGACTATTTTGCAATATTTTGCATACTCCTCCCAAATAGCCTGAGCACAAATGTTGTGTGGAGTCTAGACAGGAATGTGTTGTTTTCTAAATTAAATTTGCTGGAAAATCCCTCAAGAAACAGCAGTGGTGACTTTTTGCTCTTCCGAGAAAACTGGAGGAGTAGATTTAGTGAACCCCACTTCCCAGGACAACTGATTGGTACAACTGCTGTCTTTGCACAAGGCTTCACATAGTGTTGACCTGTAAGGTTTACAGCTTATTGTTATAATCAGATTTGGGGGGGGGGGAGTTTGGTTTGTTTTTTTGCACAGTGTGCAAACACAGGGGAAGAAAGCGCAACCAGACTGATGCAATTAGAGCCCCTCCCGCTGATTGTCCAAGTAGTTTATTCATCTGGAAAGTCCACAATAACTTGGTTGATGTACAATGTTTGCTTATTTTCAGTCAGGTGAAATAGTGCAGCTCGTTTTATTAAGGTCTCGATTCATGCCAAAGGAGTGAGATACTCCAAAAAGCATGCTACAAGTTGCAGCCCTCATCAACTTCAAGTAATCCAATGATTTCTGAGTCCCTTACTCATAAACTACAGGATGAATTGCTTATAGGGGGAGAAGGAGAAAGAAAAGGAGGAGGGGAAAAAAGAGGAGAAAGAAAAGAAAAAGGAAAGGAGGAAATAGACAAGGAGGAAAAGATAGGCAGAGAGAAGAAGAAAAAATGGAGGAGGAGGAGGAGGAGGAGGAGGAGATATTTTTAGAAATCTGTATGGTGGCTGTTTCCTGAAATGCACTGGAGAAAACCTGAAAGAGATATTTGGTAATGAAAAAAGGAGAAAAGCCAGGATCCTCAGTTAATCCAGAGTCAGGATTTTAGGACAGGAGAAAGATAAATGAGAATTTTCTTACCTTGAATTCACTGGCAGTAAAATATCCAATAGGTTTTTTGTGAAGTTTGATTGCATATATGTCCACATCTCTAATATGGAGAACTATCAAGTCACTCCCAGGTGCCTCAGGTTAGCAACTGTAAAGATGTTCTGATTTTGGTGACAAATCAATGGGACTAAAATATACTTAGAATGAGTTGTGAATTATTTTGCTAATTGTGGTTTATCTATAACAGTGTCGTACAATTGTATTAAACAGTGTTATGGAAGGACCTTCTGCATGTTTGAAAGACTCACATCCCATTCAAGATGCATCAAGAGAGATGTGTTTGGTGAGCAAGAATATCACAGTCATAACTAGCTTGATTTGTAGTGCAAATCATTTGTAGCAATTGTGTATTGATAATAAAGGATAGTTCTGAAACTCAAATATTTGTGTTTTCCACCAACTGAAGGTTAATGTTTCTATTCTAAGGCTTGTTTGATTTGAGAAGCTTAAAAACAGCAATGGTAATGGTTACATTTATGTTACTCCAGTAAAGCACAATTTATGCATTAGAATTATTAATTAGTTAGGATTATATATTAAATGATTTACTTCCAGGAGTTGTTTATTATATCTTTCCGAACAGCTGCAATAAAACACTTGCTTGAATTTTTTTTGAAAAACACTAAAAAATTTGCAGCTAAAATGAAATTATTACTACAGCACAGCAGACGCTAAGTACAGGAGGAGAAAAGTCACTCCCAGGTACCTCGGGTTATTAATACCACAATTCTGTGTTATTATACTGTATGCTGGTTTATGACCATAATCAATATTTTTATTTGTGTTCTTAGTTTTCAGCTGCAACAACATGTTTGCTATTTCTACGTACAAAGAAATCAATATCCTGCCTGGGTTTCCCTTTGTTCTGGTTGAAAACAACAATGTGGCTTGGATTCCTAGGCATCTTTTATGTAAATGTTGTAAAATTAGGAGAGAAAAATAAGATGAGAAAAAATGTAGTCATAAATATCTTGAAAAGCCAACAATATCAGAAAGGTTTTCTCTTTATGTCTTGAAAAAGCTTCTTGCATTTAACCTTGTATTGAACATTCTTCATTCCCAAATCAAAGACAATATTCATGCACCAATTATTAAAAGTATTTTTATGCAGCTGAATTTCATGGTGGTTTACAAGTTCGGTAAAACTCGAATTTAAAGCAATTCAGGCTTGATGTAATTTGAGACGTTCAGGACCTTGAAACATTCTAAACAGGTTTAGGCCTGGTTAATAAACGGATGAAAGACCACCAAGAAATTTAGGGATGTAGCCTAGGTGGAGATATTACCCCAATCTTGAAATATATGACAAACTCCATAGTTTGAACAAACTTCCGGATAACTGATCTTTGGAGTGGGAATTGCTGGTATTTTGTTAGGTCTTTGACATTTTTATTTGGATGCAATTTCTAATATTGTTAAGCTTAATGCCAAGTGCAGGAAACCAGGAAACCAGGCGGTTCAAATGAATATGTATGTACAGGTTCATTGTATGCTGATGCTCTCTACAAGAATCTGAGCTACTAATGGTGCTAGATAAGAGTCAACAGAATTCATGGTGGGCTGCGCTTGGGTCCCTTGTGGGATTTGAGGCTGATGATGCATTTGACCCCTCCCTCAGGTTCAGCCTGGCCACCTCCGACACTTTATAGTCCTTGCTTTCAGCTGCAAATTACCTAGCAAAGCACCAATGATCCAACTTTATGGTACAATATATTTACAAATGGTCATTATCTTTTCCACATAGCTCTTCATATTGTGTCATCACCACCGCCAGGGTATAAAAGGAGCTCTCCTGCCGCCTGCATCTTCCTCACAACCATTTGTCAAGAGTCAGCGAGCAATCCATCATTGTCAGCCCTGGTGAAGGCCAAGAGAATTGGCAGGTTTTGTAGCTGTGGAACAAACCTGAGAATTAATGCCACAGATTGCAAGGGGCGCCAGCTTCCACCCCCCTTCCTTCGGGCCGGTGTAATCAAACAAATGCTATTTTTACAGAAATACCCACTTGCAAAATTCCAGCCAGTTTAATCCTCCCCTGGAGAAACAAGCCACCCATCTTGAAACTTGTCTTAAGTGTGGAGAGTTTAAGCCAGAAAGGAGAGCAATTCACTGCTCCAGAAACCAAGGTCATGTCGATGAAATATTAAGGAGAAATATTACGGTAGTGCTGCTTTTCATTGCAAGGGTAGCGCCAACTGCGATCCATTTTTTTTTCCTGTTGCACTCTTGCTTATTTTTTATCACTCTTTGAGGGGGAAAAAGAAAGAAGTGTAGACAGTTTGCAGTTCCACCCTTCCTCAAATATTTTCCAGCTCTGGCAGTTGTTACTGAGCAGAGCCATTTATGAAAAACAGATAAGTCAGTAGACTCCATCAAGCATTGAATTCCACCGTTTTCTGCAGAGCAGCCCTGTCCCAGAGCTTCCAGTGGGGCCGATCCAAATGCAGTTTGATGCAATCTTGGTTCAGGTTTTCAGCCAGAGCTGGGCTGAATTTACCGTGACAGAACTTCTCTCTGCCAACACTCCTTCACCGGTTTTGGGGGGGAATTAGCAGCTCCCACTTATCTCATTCTGATGCCCTTCTGATAACAGTACTGGTAGTCCTCAACTTACAAACTGTCCATTGAGTAACCATTCAAAACACCCCCATGGTCGTGGGATCAAAAGTTGGCAATCAGCATGGATTTAAGATGGCTGCAATGTCCTGGGATCAAGTCGATCCTCATTTGTGACCTTCCCAGGCTGACTTCTGACAAGCAAAGTCGGGGAGGGAAGCTGGATATGTTTCATGACTGCATGGTTCATTGCAGAGATTTGCTTAGCAACCACAGCAAAAAAGGTCATAAAATCAGGTGTGTAATTCATTTAGCAGCTGCCTTGCTTAGCCATGGAAATTCTAGCCCCTATTACTGTGGTTGAAGGGCAAGGACTGCCTAAACATACGTCCTCCAATGCACAGTCCTAGAAACGATTGCAAGCTCCTCGCCTGGGTTCTTCATCTTATTTATAGGCCCAAATCCTGGAACGTCATTTGTTTGGGGTGGAGAAAATCCCTGTCACTGTTTCTCAAGGATCGGCTTCACCTGGGCCTCCCGTTCTCTCTTTTTCACTCCGTTGTGATTTTTCCCCCTACTGAGCTGTTGGCAAACTATTTTAATTCTTCCACATTTCAGAGAAGTGCACAGAGATGCCTGTTTGCTTTCTTGCTTGTTTTCGTTCATTATGAAGTTCATATGCTGCCCATCACTCCAAGAGGTGAATCTAGGAAGCTTATAATAAGTAAAAGCAAAGCGTTGCTCCCTCAGGTCCAGCCGGTTAGGTCAGGGGCAATTCAAAACTCTTGGTTTTTCGTTCTTTTAACTCGGAGCTAGATACCGCAAGCAAAGAGGGTCCAAGTGCTTTGCAGGTATATGTTCTCAGTGTGTTTAAAACATGGCAGTGGGGCTCTTCAATTCTTTCATTATCAGGCTGTTGTTTTGCTGTTGTCCAACAGGCAGCTCCAGTCTGTCCATCAGAGTGGCAGGTGGACTATTTTTCTCCGGTGAGATGAGTATAGGAAATCTCTCAGAAATGTTGTTTAAAAACCTCTGAGAAATTATTTCAGCTTTCTCTCCTCTCGTGCTTTGACCAAACCAAGTAGATGCTGCAAACCCCCTGACTGGGCTTTCGTAGCAGGTGTGCCTGGGTAAATCAACAATTTCACACATATCATGAGGTCACTGTGCAAATGATGCCATGGCCAGAATGACATCGTGTCTTACATGTTGTAATTGTGGTTTGTATCAGACACCCAGGTTACAGGGCACACTGCACCACTGACTAGCCAATTATGTTTTTAGCTTAGTATTTTTTATGAACACGATACGGTTAGCTTATGTGTTGCATGAATTTTTAAAAAACCTGGACTCACTATGTAATGTTATGCATGTTATGCAAATATAACTGATATCCTGGCATCCTGAAGCCACAGGCTTCCCAGCTATCCATGTGAAGTTTGGTTCTAGAATTGCTCAGCCAGCATGAAAATTGCTGAAAATGTTGTGGCCCACACTTCTGAGGAACACTCAGGAGGGCAAAATTTGCGCAGTTGTTAAAGACACTAGCCAAGAGATTCTGAACTATAATGTTGTTTTAGATTGGGTGACCCTGAGCCAATAATTCCCTCCTGGGCTTTAGGAAGAAGACAAGGCACTTCCAAAAATGTCAGGGGGTAGTCCAGGCAGAGGAGGAGGAGGAAAGTAAGTAAGTATAGGACTAATTCTTCCTCTTCAGTTTAAAGGCAATTGAATTGTCTCAGTTTCAACCCTCCCATTGGTTGCTTTTGTAATCATGGCCAGCATTTGTATGGATGCTACTTATTCATATTTTATGTGTTTCTATTGATTTCCATCTGGCCTGGATGCCCCTTAATCTGCGATGGGGACTAGGTGTGATTCACAGGAGCTGGCAGTTCAACTAAGGGTGCTTCTTCTCAACTCTTCTTCAAGGGAAGCCGCCTTCAGAGCCGTTTCAGAAAGCAGCACGCCAGAGGACTTCAAAAACCCAATGCTCGGCTCTGCTCCCGAAGCCTCCTCTGACTGACGTGGAGGTGTTTGCTGAGCATAAGCAGAATTCCTCCCAGCATTATTGCAACTCTGATCAAGGCTCCAAAGGGATGGCAGTTTGACAAGGAGAACTCGGCCCCCTCTGCAGCTCGGCATAACCTGTAGGATAATTTGAATTATGTCACTCAGACCTGGTAGTTCCTAACCCTTGACATCCTGCCAGGCTATAAAGAAATTCCGCTGAGCCGCCTCCTGATAAGGAGACATGTGGACGCAGACCCACAGCCGGGACAAATTCTATTCAGATGCATCTTTCCTGCAAATAAATAAATGAACACCTCTGGTTTTTTAAAAAAAGCTAAGGTAGCTGGGGTTCTTAGCCTTTTCTTTCTTTTAGTAGCAAAAATGTGACATTGGAAGCTATGCATTTCTTTCTTCAGAGTCTTATTAATTCTGAATCATGAGAAGGGTGACAGCTAAAATGAGAAGAGAGCTCAAAGCCAATTGCTGTAAAAATAGATCTCTGCTAGAAATGGAGATATGTATATTTTTAAAGACAGTATGCCAAATCCTTTCAACCGTTCCTTGAAGGAGGTGGCCAGATAAAGAATTAGGTGTAATTCAAAAGCTGCAATCTTTTTAGGTCAATCTGTTGGGGTGGAAGAAAAGGGACCAATTTAAAAACCCTTTCAATAATTCTGGCAAGTGATCCTGGACTGAAAAATACAAGAATATTTTACTGGCACTGGATAAGGCTGGCGACAGATGCTCCAGTTCGACATTATTATTAAATTAAATTCCGCATTGTAATAGATTAGGAGACTCATGGAACAAGCATGCAAATGATCAAAGCAGATAATGTTACGTACTTCACTCTCCTTTTCAATGCATGAAATCAACGGGCTTTGTGTGCCATGATAGAAATATGCATAAATAAACACACACTCCTTGGCTTGATGAGACTTTCTGCAAAAGGTTGTAAGAATAACTTTGGGATCATTTCCATAACTTAACCATGAAAAATCAATCTGTGCACCCTGTACATGAAACATTAGTGTCTTCTAAGATATTTCCACAGATATGGAAGATTCCTATTATTTTGCCTGACAATAAAATTCGTAACACATGGGCCAGCATTAGCTACAGTATATTCCCAGTGCTTTAAGTACCATGTAGCTTTTCCACGGGTGGAGCATATATGTAGAGTTGAGATCTCTAGATCCACCTTCTTTTTCCTTCCCAGAAAGAAAGAAAGAAAAAACTTATTAACTCTCTTTTAATTTGGGAGGGAATGTGTTTTTCTGGGAATAAAAGACTTGTTATCTTTAGCTAGTATTTCCATGTGGCTTTGCTTTCTCTTAGTGATAGCATCCTAATCTGATTGGCCACCCTGCATGATGATATCATTGTGTTCTCTGTGTGATCCCTGATGCTCACCTTTGTGGAACATCTGGAAAGGAAGCAGAAGCGGCATGGAAATCAGAAAGAAAAATGGGAAAACAGCTGCATGGAGAAAGGACGGAAGATTCAAACCCTGTTTTGCAAAGAATGTCCCTAGTCAATCTCAATCACTATTTGCAGCTCAGATAGGACTCCCGGGTCATATAATATTTCTGTACACCCAGTGAAAGGTTTTCATTTAAGAAAAATATATCAGCAATCGCGTTAAGCATGCCAGCAACATCCAAAGTTAGGAGTTGAAGCTTTCTCATCTAGGGCCATGTGTTTTCCCCACTTCCTAAATGAAGAGTCAAAGTGTAACGTAAACATTGCTTTGCAGAAACAACAGCTTTAATGCAATCTGACATAGGAGCATTTTTAATGCAGATGTTTGGTCATATTTAATTTCAAATGCTTTTTCACTGGATACATCTAGCATCATGCTGGAAAAGGCTGCCACTCATTATGTGGACAGAATGAAAAATAGTCTGACTTTAGACTAATCAAGAGAGACTTGACAACATGCAAAAAATTATCACTTTACTCCAGCATTCTTACATGCTGTTGTCATTGGGCCTTGGCAAGAGCTGGGCCAATAGTTGTGCAGATAGAATGTAAGATGGGTGGAGATTTCATCCAACAGGCCATACCTCTTGTAGGTTTATGGGTGAGGTCTTTGATTCCCCCCAGCAGAGTATCTACCTACTAAGTTGCTCTCCTTGTTTGAAGATAGCTTTATCCTCTCCTACTTCCCCCAATGACACTTCTCTGTTTTCAAGGATGCTATCCAAGGAGCTGCATCTGGGATGGATGGCTACGCATGACTTGATTTCCTAGTAGTATCTTCTTGGAATGGAAATCTTTAGATCCAGAAGATCCAATATTGGAGAAGTGAATACTTTTCAAAAATTCAGGGGTTAAAGAAATGTTTCATGAAGACCTTAGGATTTCTGTCAACATTCACGGGTGTGACCAAGGAAATCTTTAATAAGGTCAAGAGCAGCCACCCTCTCAAGGCAGGCTAATAAATACAAGCTTATAAAAGGTTCCCTAGATTTGGACACAGCAAATCCAGGTGGAGATCACCTTTGTAATCTGGGACTTTGTGGGAATCTACCATCCAGGAAGAAAACCCTGAAAAGATCAATCTGTAACTGTGAGGAAGATAAGACACATATTTTGTAGGGTGGGGTGCCATGTTTTGGTCAATTCAGTTCCTGGAAAAGATGAGCTATTTCAACGGAAATAGCAATGGCTCTCTATCTCCACTGACTATGTGGGTGGTCTAATTAATTCTTGGCCTTATCCAACCCCACATTTAGCAGAGACATAGGAGGCAGACTGATTAAGCACCATTTCATCACGATGTACATCCACAGATTTAAACTTAAGCTTTATAATTAGGAAAATTAGCCCACTCAGAGCCAGGCTGATATTTAGTCGCAGATTGCCAAATCTTGGCCATGCTCCTGATATCTTCATCAACTGAGTTCTCAAAAGAAAATGCTTCATTTTCCATGGGATATACAACATTGCAATCCTAGCAGTTAGGCATTGAGGATGATTGTGGGTTGAACTATTTCATAGCAGCTGAGCCTAGTGGGCTTATAAAACGGAGATCTGCAGTAGCAGAGGCCATATTGGAAGCGTAATCTTCAAGAGTCTTGGGAAGCGATGCCTAGATGTTTGAATCATTAGATAACTGCTTTCATCTTATGATTATCTACCTATCTGCCAGTTATGGATTTCAGCCAGGTGGGCTACATTCCTTCCACTCTGAGTCCTATGAGCAGGAGTGGAGGTGGAATGAAGGAGTTGCCAAACCAGGTAGACCAGGCAGCAAACACAACCAGATAAGCACATTCTACTTCACTGTGGAAGGCTACATTGACAGAGTCTTGCAATTCTGAAGGTCTGTCATCTCCTTTAGTCTCTTCATGAGCTTCTCACCCCTTCACTATCCAGCTACAGCTTCTGGTCCCCTTTATCTGACATTCCCCAAGTAGGGTCTATGGCAGGGGTCTTCAAATCTGACAGCTTTAAGACTTGTGGACTTCAACTCCCAGAATTCCTCCTCCAGTCATGTTAGCTCAGGAATTCTGGGAGTTGAAGTCCATAAGTCTTAAACTTGCCACATTTGAAGGCCCTTGGTCTATGGAGTTTCTCAGTCATCCAGGTCAGGGGTCTCCAACCTTGGCCACTTTAAGACTTGTGGACTTCAATTCCCAGAGTTCCTCAGCCAGCTTTGCTCTTTGTTCTTTCACTTCTCATCCAAGAAGCTTCTTCAGAACTGCAGTGTCTCCCAAGGTCATTGCCACACATCATTACACCAATTCCAAATTACTTCCCTGAGGGATTGAGGATTTTCTTCCAGTTTCTTTTCTTTGCAACCCCTGACTGAATCCAGCACATTTTTGAATCGAATCTCTCTTTTGTTGGCTTGTCCTTCGCACCACCAAATTTGGTCCCGGTCTGCTTAGCAACATGCTGATGATCAGGCCTGACAGCATCCCAAGCTCTTTCCCTCAATTTCCTTCAAATTTTGGTTGGAAAGAATGGTTAAAATTCCAGGAAAAGAGAATGATTTCCATGACTGTTTCTGAAGGAACAATGCATGGGTGTAGCCATGAAGTCATCAAGAGTCAAGCTTGGCTCAAGTACATGGAAGAGACTGGATGTTTTGAAACCTCTATTAAGATGATATATTGGATTTGCTTGGGACAGGCAATGGATTAGCCTGTAAAAATTGTAGGCTATGCATTTACTGGGCTGAAGGGGGGACCCCCCCCCCAACAATTAATTGCTTAATGAATGTCAATTGTGAAGAGCAGTAACTAAACCACTTTGGCAACCCACATGAGATCTTTTGTTCCTGCTATTATGTTGTAAAATAGGGAACAAATCATCCATTCTAGTTGAACAATTTGAATGTATATAAACAACATAAACTGGAGTGAGCCTTTGGCTCTGGACTAAAATGCAGCTTTTCATTTTTGTTTTGGACTGAAATTCTGAAGACTCGTCCACGATAAACAAAGTTGACATGGATGGAATTTTTGACGTGTAAAACCAAAATCCTGAATGATTTTCCTGGGGTCAACTCACTGATAAAGCATTTCCTACCTAGAAAATGAGAGTGAAATATTTCTTATTGATACAGGCTAATAGATGTTACTGAACTGCCATCCTCTTCAAATTAGATGCAGGTGATTTGTTTGCATAGAGAAAATCGAAAGCAGGATTTTAAAGAGGACATTTCTGGAGATGATGTAAAGTAGGCAGGCAGCAGGAAAATCTGAGGTATTTTTAAGGAGATCCTATGCATTCTTCTGTCTCCAAAAAACAAGTATTTATATACCAGGGTAAAGCAGTGAAGATTTGAATTTTTAATAAATTTGCAGTGAACTGAACAGTAACAAAGGACAAGAGTAGAATACATCTATGGTTTGAAGGAAAACATTGTATTTATATCTATATAATAGCTGCATTGTAGTAGATAATATATACAGTATCTCTAGTGTATATATGTCTGTGTCTAAAGGTATTATGTTTATATAGACATATAGATATATAGAGATGGAGAGATTGTTTTCTGACTGCTATTTGGTGTTTATGGATATTCTCTGCTAGTCTGTTCTACATAGTGATGGTTACAATCCTTCCATTGTATGTGGCAGAGAACTCTTCTTTCCTATTTAAATAAATAAAATATGTCCACTTTTCCTAAGGCCTTCTCTCTTTATTTTCCTCTCCTCTCACTGCTCCTTCCAGTACCAGCAGCTCTGCTTTCAAACTACTCTTTCTATACTCCCTAACACATCTATATTTTATGATGTCAATTATCCACCTGCAAGTGTTGACATTTTTTCTTATATCTATGATATTTTCAACTTCGACATATCTCATTCTGTGGACCCAGGTTCCTCTTTTTTGGGTCTCTGAACAGATGATAGCAGGAAGTTCACATTTTTGGGGAAAAGAAAAATAAGCTTTAGCTGCATGCAGAAGACAAGAAAGGGTCGGCTTGAAGATCAAACAGAGAATGTTAGAGATGCAAAAGAAGTGACCAGATTCCCATTGTATATTATCAATTTCTGAGCTGTACTAAACAATTATAGACTAACAGTCTGCTATCATGTCCCCCCGGTCCTTCTTTTCCTTAAATTAAAGCCATATTAGATTCTTGCTTTATTGTAAAGCTACGTTAATAGAACCTTGCAAGTTTTTCCTTTGATTTAGCCTCCTGTCCCAGTTAGAGAATGCCTGATCCTACCATGGACCAGGTACCCAGTGGTTCCTTGGGCATCTTCAGTTAAATAAGCTTCCTTTCTGCTTTTGAACCTGCCTGATCCCTCCTCACAGGTGATTAGACAAGGAAGTAACTCGAATTGAAACTCAGTGGGGTTTGATTGGATATCCCAAGAAGAAAGGAGCTTACTACAGGGATACAAGAAAAATGACAAAAAACCCAAAACCTTGAGTTGTCATTTGCTCATTCCATCATGATATAATGAGTGGGGAAAAAAAATCTTTAGGGAGCCTTGCAAACATTTTACAAGCTCTCCTTCTTCCTCCCAGCCCTTTTTGTTAAAAAGAAAAGAAAAGCACAGCCTCGTAATTTATAGCTCTCCTGAGTGAACCGTTCACGTCTCCCCCTTGCCTTTGCTCTGCTCGGTTGTGGAAGCCAACACAAAGGGCCCCGTTGAAGCTTGGAACAATGACCCTCGCTTGGTTGAACAAGAGCCCGCAGAAGTCTCATCCACCAGTGGTGTGTGGAGAAGTGACCCATCACAGAGGTTACTCAAATGTTTGGAATTTGGGTAATGCCTCCTTTTCTCTTCCCTTCCGTAACTCAGTGGTCTGATTTCTCCATTGCAGAAAAGGGGAGCCGGTTAGTGGGTTTAGCCATGTCGGCTGAGGAAGCCCTGAAGTCCTCACCACCTCTGGGTTCTGCTAATTGCTCTCCATGTGGAAACCATTTGGACTGAACCGGGTGCTGCTCGCTCCGCTCTGCTCTGCTCTGTCATGGAACAGAGTCGCACAATGGGCTGCTTGTGATTCTTCAGGTGCGAGGTGTTTGTAGCCCACTTCAAACAGGGAGTCTCTGTTCTGAAGGGTTCAGGACCCCCCAAATTAGAGCAGCCAAGATAAACAACCCCCGTGCACTTCACCAGTGCAGGTCATTTCGGCTGTTTCAGGCGGTTAAATAGATAAATGTTAGCTCAGGCCTAAACGGGCAGCAAATATTTACACTCCTTTGGCTGCCTTGTGTGTTTATGGGACGTAATTTCGTATCAAATCTCAATGATCTGCATGATGGGGTCTTCGCTGGCCATAAGCCTCCCCCGAAAAGAACCCTATTTAACTCGAAATGCGTTGCATTCCAGCAATTCATATATTGTACTCCATTTGCAACAGTTCACCCTATTGCTCAGCAATCTTCCCATGTGGGCTTCAGCAGGTTGCAATGCTAGCCAGGCTTAGCTGGTCTTGGAAATTAGGCAGGGACATTCTGAGTTTGGAAATGGAGACCACTGAGAATTCACAGACTGTTCGCTAATTGGAAAGTCTTTTTTAAAAAAAGATGAAAGAAATGGCAAATCGCTTTATTAGTGCTGGTGGGAAAACTAAACCATGGGTTGAGCTGGGGAGTTTGCAGAGTCCCTAATTCCTTTGCCATCTGGAATCTGAGCAGAATTCACATTTTTAAACAGAATCATTTGGAATAGGTTTATCTAGCTTAGCCAATGCTTGAAACATGAATTCCCAAGGCTAGGGCACTGATGGTGTTACCTAGTTTGGTAATGAAATGTCTACAAACGCCCCCTAAACACATACACACACACACACACACACACACAAATTCAAGTCCTTTTTTATATGTCACTTTGAAGCTACCACAATTCACACAATTTTTAGAATTTTTCAGGTTGACATGGAAATGAATTATTGTGAAACCAACAGCAGTTTGGCACGTTTTGCACCTCAAGACACATCATGGTTAGTAGCAAGAGAATTGTAGATCTTGAGTCAGCAGAGCATTCATAAAATAGTAATTGAATCAAAAAGTTTGATGAGCTGGTTGAATTAAAAATGATCCTAATTCGTGATCGAAACTCTGTACTACCACAAATCAATTCCAGAAACATACTGTAGATCAGACGCAAGCAGTCGTGTATCACAATTTATAATATTTGCCTAATCAAAAAATACCGCACTATATTTATAATGCATAGATGCCAAGTTTCAACTGCAACTCCTTCTAAGCTAGAAATTATGATAGATTCATGGGTTATGAATGTGGTTGCTTTCTTTTTTAATGTGATATCCTTTAAATGAATCCAAATGCACGTATTTGGGGAGTATATTTTGAGAAATAATGGCTTTAGGATTTTCAAAAGATACCAGATTTGGTTTCTCAGACTTAGTAATTTACACAGCAACAGGCTGTGTTGAATCATACAATGTCATGGCAAATTGTCTCCAGAGTTTGAAATTAAGGACTTGGGGAAAAAGGTGATCCATCTATATGTAATACAAGTTTCTTCCTGAGAATGGTAGCTGAAGTGGTAGCAGGCAACCATTCTTCAGCCAGCCCATTGGGTGAAATGTAAGTCAATATTAAGGATGCCAATTGCAGGATCTGAATTGACAAACTGTCTTAGGGTGATTCAGCCAAGATACCTCAGCCAAAAGGAGAAATGATGGGATACGAACCATTTCAGGGCCTGTTTCTCACACGTTTTGCTAAGAACAATGAACTTGGTGGGTTCCTTGCTGCTCCCTGAGCTTGGTTGCTTTCTTGCAGGCATTTCATTACCCAGCTAAGTAATACCATCAGTGCTGGAAGGGAGTGGGGTTTGCTCTCTATTCATATAAAATGGCTTGCCTGTCAGTTGCGATGGCAGTGTTCTTGGTTCTTTGATTAGGCTGTTGTTGACTGTTTGGTCATTTGTCTGAGTTGGTAGTTCTTTGATTGGGGTATTGTTTACTGCTTGATTCTTGGTCTGGTATAAACCTTGGTGTTGATCTCTGGTTATCTGGGTGTTGATTGCTGGCGAGGAGGTATTGTTGTCTTTTGGCTTTCTGAGTGTCTCTTTTGAATGGTACATGGAATCTATCTAGCTATCCGTCTATCCGTCTATCTATCTATCTATCTATCTATCTATCTATCTATCTATCTATCATCTATCTATTTTCTAAACCAAGGGGGGGTTGTGGGCTGTACATAGTATAACCGAGTATGTTTATCTCTATGTGCCTGTTGATGCCCAATTTGTGTGCATGTGAGGCTTCCAGGAATTCTCTAGCAATTTTGGACTTGGCTTGGTCCAGAATACTCACTGTGGGCCAGTTGAAACTATGGTGAAGTCAGTCCATGAGCTGTTCAATGAGATCATTTTCATTGTGTCTTCTGACTTCTATTTGGTGTTCGTGGATGCACTCTGTGAGTCTTCTGCCTCTTTGTCATACTTAGTGGCTGCTGCACTCTTTACACTGTATGTTGTAGATCAGAGGTCCCCATTACCGGACCGTGAAAGCAGCGAGTGAACACACACAACTCCATTTTTGTGAGTGTAGCAAATCTGGCTGGGGAATTCTGGGAGTTGAAGTCCTCCAGGCTTAAAGCTGCCAAGGTCAGAGACCCCTGGTCTATGGCATGTATTCTCAGGTGAAAAGGAGTAGGGTTGCCCAAATCAGTTGTAAGCACTTGCCTACATGCTGCCTTCACCTGCAAACAGAAAAGATCACCTCTGGGTCTTTGAGAAGAAATGGGATAGGGTTTCCTTCTTGAGCATGGGTTGAACTAGAAGACCTCTAAGGTCCCTTCCAACTCTGTTATTCTGTTAAGATGCCTTCCTGGTGAGCGTTGAGGGGTTTCGCAACACTTCTCAGAGCACCGCTAAGAAAATGTCACTGGACAGGGGAGCTTACTCTGCATCTTCCTGGAAACAAAAACAATGCTCCTAGGTGGGAAGTGCATCATGGACTCAGAGGCTTTGGATGTTCCCTGTGCAAAGGGTAGTAGGAGTCTACATCAACAAGGTCAACAAGGAACCGTAAGGAACTCCGCTCTCCTCCATAAAATTCACTTCTAGTTGAGTTCACTTCATGAGCGAGGGCTCGGAGCGCTTGACCTGCGAATCTGAGCCAGGCGATGAAGGTCTGTCATGGAAAGAAACCTCTGCTAGCAAAGGATTAAAAGATTCACACACCCCAAGCAGGTTTACTGTCAGCGTGTCCAGCTCTTATGCCGGGATGTCCTGTGACCTCCTGCAGCGCTCTGAGGGGAAAGGTCAGTGCAACGCCTTCACTCTGAAACTGTATTGGGGTGCTCTTAACGTCCACTCGAATGGGCACTGAAAGGATCAAACTGGGACCTGGGAATTCCCTCCTTAGTCATGTGACACCTCTCACCAGGTTTTTGACCTCCCGGCTTATAGCTTTCATCAAGTCCTTCAATCCACTGAAACAGAATCCTTTTTGAATCTTCCCCTCTCTTATCTCCACAGACAGTTTCCTGATAATTTCCTGATAATTTCCTTCGCTGACGATGTAAAGCTGTTCAATACCACAGACAATACAGCTACCCTTCAAAAAGACCTCGACTATGTATCAGAATGGTCAAACAAATGGCAACTTATAATCTCAACAAATAAATGCTCTGTCCTACATATTGGCAAAAAAACAACAACCCGGAAAATAAAATAGAGGCTGAATAGTCAAGACCTTGCTGATAATTCAAACTCTGTCAAGGATCTTGGAGTACTCATCTCAAATGACCTGAGTGCTAGAGCCCACTGTAACTACATAGCCAAAAAGGCATTAAGAGTTGTTAACCTAATCTTACGTAGCTTCTTCTCTGGTAATATTACACTAGTAACTAGAGCATACAAAACATTTGCTAGACCAATACTCGAATACAGCTCATCAGTCTGGAACCCCCATTACGTATCTGATATTAACACAGTTGAGAAAGTCCAGAAATATTTCACAAGAGTTCTCTACTCCTCTACTCGTTGCAGAATTACCTTATGCCACCAGACTTGAAATTCTAGACCTAGAAAACCTAAAACTACGCTGCCTTTGGTCTGATCTAAGTATAGTACATAAAATCATACATTGCAATGCCCTACCTGCAAATGAATACTTCAGCTTCAACCATAACAACACAAGAGCACACAATAGATACAAACTCAAGCTTAATGGCACCAAACTTGATTGCAGGAAATACGACTTCAGCAACAGAGTGGTCAATGTCTGGAATCCTCTACCTGACTCGGTGGTTTCTTCCCCAAACCCCAAAAACTTTAACCTTAGACTGTCTACTATTGACCATGTCACCCCTTTTCCTAAGAGGTCTGTAGGGGGTGTGCATAAGCGCACCAATCGTGCCTACCGTCCCTGTCCTATTGTTTCTTTTACTTTTTCTTATATGTATTCACGTATTCATAACTATGTTTTTACTTATACCTATTATCTTGTAAGCAATTGACAAACCAAATAAAATAAAATAAGCTTTGGGTCTCGGTCAGATCAGGTGTGTCCCTCCCCTCCCAATGGGCCCCCACAAAAGCCTTCGAAATGCACAGCCGTAAAGTCCTGCTCTCCAAGCGGACATGATTGTGCTCACTTTGGGTGGATATTTGCCTGCTGACAAGGGGCCACCAGAGCCAAGGAATGCAGCTCTGTGGGGCAGCCCGAGTGAGGCATTTTGCAGGAAGTTACTAAGAGCTTAGGAGAGGAGCAAAACAAACCATCTTTGTGAGAATCTCTTCTTAATTTCTCTTCCGTTTTCCAAGCATGGATGAGGAATCAAGGGAAAGAAGGACAGTTTGAAGAAGGAGAAGGAGAAAGGAAACCAGGAGGGAAAATATGGGGCGAAAATCAGACTGATTGTTTTCTGATGGGGTGTCCAGAAAACTCCACACAAGAGGAAATGGAGAAGAATTGGGTGGGGAAAAAATATCTGCCTCCAGAACTGAGGATTGGTCTGCTGGATAGCAGCTCAGGGTATTCACAATATTAGTTGCAGACCCCACTTGCCTTCTTCTTTTTTTTTGATTGCCTTAAAGCTTTTTCGGAGAAGCTGTAAATAATTCGATTAAGTGGCAATTCAGTGGACGGTGTCATTTAACAGGGCCTGTTGACTTTGATATTTAAGCACTAAAGAACACAAAACCAAGCAAGGAATATCCCCGTCAGGCTAATTCTCCTAAGTGAATTAGCGAACACTTTGGGGGAAGATTTAAGGGTTTATCAGGCAGCTCAATCGGCTTTTGTCAGGGACGAAGCAGGAGGAAAATCGGTTGGAGTCAAAACTGAGTAAATAAGAAATAAGAAAGAATTATTCCAAGGTTGGGTATCTTAGACTGGAAGTCAGCTCTGGAATCCCGGAGGTTGTAATCCCTTGCGCAGGGCTGAAGGATGATAAGCTTTGAACGACAGAATCCGGGTGGCTTCTTTAAATCATGGTTTAACCGTGTCTTGGTTAAGAGCCATGCTGAGCGGGAGACTTGGGTTCAAATCCTTTCTTCATCCGCTGAAGACCCTCTTAGCAAAATGTTGTCAAACACAGGTAATTCTCCACTTTTGACCACGAGAGAACCCAACACTTCTGTTGCTAAGTGAGACAGTTGTGAAGAGACAGTTTCCCCCTTTACCAAACTTTCTTGCCGGAGTTGTTAAGGGAGCCACTGCAGCTGGTAGGTTAGTGAACCGGTTGTTTAAGTGAACCTAGCTTCTCCTTTGACTTGGCTAGTCAGAAGGTCACAAAAGTTGATCACATGATCTTGGGACACTGCAACCATCATAAGGATGAACCTGAAGTTGTCAAGCACCTGAATGTTGACCACATGGTTGCAGGGATGCTTCAAAGGTTGTAACTGTGAAAAATGGCCATGATGACTCACTTTGTTCAGAGCCATCGCAACTTCGAATGGCCACTAAATGAACTGTTGTAAGTTGAGGACTACCTATACTCTGAAAGTTTACTTTAAAAAAGGAAATAAATTAGTATTTCATGCTTCCCCCTATTACGGTCTCCATTGGAGGCTAATGCATTGCTATTTCCTACCTGTTCATGCTCAGGAGGGACTCCAGTCCAGACCCAAACCCTAATCGAGTC
Source organism: Pseudonaja textilis (assembly GCF_049901715.1). NCBI lineage: Eukaryota > Metazoa > Chordata > Lepidosauria > Squamata > Elapidae > Pseudonaja > Pseudonaja textilis. Next base: position 852,009 of record NC_141994.1, on the reverse strand, counting down.
TCGGGATTTTCTCATTTCCCTTTCTCAAGAACCCCCCGATGATGTTCCCTTGACCGCAATCCCCCCCTTTCTCCCCCTCCACTCGCAGGGATGAACTGCTCATGTTTTGAACAAACACATTATCAACGCCTCCGTTATTAACACCCAGGCAATCATTCCTCCCACAAAAGGTTTAACATTTCAGCTTGCAAGAATCTTACACATTTTAATCGGACATAACAGGGAAGGTTGTAAGGAGTTGTTGAATGTTCATCTGATAGCCTTGCAAAGTATCAAAGCACAGCCAGCTCAGGTTTTGATCCAATTACTCAGCCTTTTCTTCCTCCCCGCTTCTCTTCCTTTCGAGGCCAGCGGAGGTCAGGTGGAGGGGACGGGACTGTCTCTTCTGGAACAGAATTTCCTAATGATTCCACTCCAGGACCACAAAGCCGCTCAGCCCAAGCATGCTCTCAAAATAAGCCCAGCTAATGGATTGGTCTCCTTTCTGGCTGGAAGAGCCCCCCACCCCCCACCCCACCCCCGTTCAAGAAGCCCAGAGAGCTTACCTTCCTTTCAAGCACAGGAAACAGCCACCCCAAAACCTTTGATCGGTTGCCACAGCTAATCTGGGCAGGTCTGCATGATTTATGGCCGTTGGCTGATGGTGAATGAAAGGAAGCCCACCAGCAACCATGGAGCTTGCTTAATGTTTGACAATTTATCTTGGCTTTGGGTTGCCAGATTTTCTGCTGTTCTGTTGAGCTGAATAGCTTTTTTTTTTTTTTTCCTAAAGCTTCCTTGTCTTTGGGTTTTTGTCCAAATCAGGATAACAGCGGCACAATTTTCATCCTTTATAGGACAACGAAGCTGAAAGGGACTTGGCCCGTTTTTAGCGAAAAATTTAAAAAAAGGTTGTATTGCAAAATATTAGCAATTTGCTCTCAAGTGAATCAGAATCAGAATAGAGTTGGAAGGGACCTTGGAGGCCTTCTAGTCCAACCCCCTTGCTCAAGCAGCAGACCCTCTACCATTTCAGACAAGGGGCTGTCCAGTCTCTTCTTAAAAACCTCCAGTGATGGAGCAGCCACAACCTCTGGTCCAGAATTGGAGAAAGATCTTCTCACATCATATTTTGCAATATATAACGGAATCACAGAGTTGGAAGGGACCCTGGAGGTCTTCTAGTCCAACCCCCTGCACAAGCAGGAAGCCCCTACACCATTCAAGACAAATGGCTGTCCAGTCTTTCTTTAGAAACCTCCAGTGATGGAGCAGCCACAACCTCCGGAGGCAACTTCTGTTCCACTGGTTGATTGTCTTCACTGTTAGGAAGTATTTCATGCATTCCAGCTTTCTGATGCCAGCCTAGGACACAGGTCATTGGGGGGGTCACATAAGCCTACAGATCTCCCATTTTGTCTTTCAAGCTGTCAAGAAAAGGCAGAAGTGGGGAAGAGATTGTAACTTCCTGACCCTCAAAGAGGACACTCACAGGGCTAGAGACCTGCTCTCCTCCCATGACCTTCCCAGAAGAGTGTAGAATGAGACAAGCTGCATCCTACCAAAATACAAAGGCCTACAACACAATTGTGAAGATTGCGTCCCTTGAAGCAGACTTCAAGGCTGCCCTCTTCAGTTACTACCTCTACATGATCAAGGTCCAGAAAGCTACGAAGTTTGCTCATAAACCATGTCTCTAAAGAATCCAGCATCTCAGTTAAAAGAACAGCTTCTACCAGACAGAATAAATTGGAATTATGCCAGATAACCCCTAATAGGGAACATTTAAAAAGTGTTTTGTAACGTTTCTAACCGTTGGGTTTGGCATCCCCTGGAACTGGTTTCAGGGGTCTCGTATGGGACTGATTACAATTTTCATGGCTGCTGTCCCTCCTGCCATGTCAGGCCAGACCAAGACAGGCTGGCTTAGGGTTCATGGGATCAAGAAAGTAACTAGTTGTCAGTCCTACCGAAGGATATATGGAAGGAGAAAGCTTTGCTGTCAAATGCTCTAAATCTCTTTTTCCTTGCAAGGGCCAGTTCCAGTTTGTTGACTTGGCAGGGAGCTGAACTGACAGGGCCTCCTCTTGAAATGTGGAAATGAAAGGAGCCCAATATTCAAAGCAATTCCAAGAAAGAAATTCTCCTTTGCTCTCAGTTTGCTGAAGGCCCTTCCAGCTGCTGAATGGAACGGCTGTCGACCCACCCTTGAGTCAGTGGAGAGCTATCCAAGTGTGAGATCCACTCTCCTCATGGTTGATCTCTCTCTTGCCTCCCTCCTCAGTCTTTGCAGGAACCGACAGGGGCTAACGAAGCCTAACAGCTCTTCCACTTGCTTAAATATTAGTACAGATAGTGAAAACTCAATTCTTTGATTTATTCTCTAGTTGAGGATGAAATAAAGACCACTTTGTGGGACAGGGATGGAAATTAAATATAGTTAGGAGAGATCTGTATCCTGGCCAGTGGTGGGATTCAATTTTTTTTACTACTGGTTCTGTGGACATTGCTTGGTGGGCGTGGCAGGGGAAGGTTACTGCCAAATCCCATCCCATCCCTTCCCCACCCCACTAACCTGCTTTCCAGCCCTGTTCTCCTGTTCAGGACAACCAAAGGAGACCCAGCCAATCAGGTGGGACTCAATGGGAGGCGGAGAAGAGATGGGGTTGGCGGGCCCAGTCAGAGGTGGGATTGGCCAGATCTCTGAACTACTCAAAATTTCTGCTATCGGTTCTCCAGAACTGGTCTGAACCGGCTGAATCCCACCTCTGGTCCTGGCTATATACCGGGGTGTTAAGACCCTGAATCTGTTTTCAGAAACTGCAATTCCATCGTTCATTTGATGACATTCAAGTAAAGAGAACTTCTCTGGTTCTTTGGAAGTGGTCAGAACCGGTTTAGGTGGCCTTTTTAATACACCAATTTATCTAAACTGCACTTCCTGGACTAATATGTAAATTGGTTCTCGGTACTCAAAAAAGCACTCGAGGAAAAATGGAGAAGCAGAATGATGCCAACCTACCATTTCTTGCTACAAAAAGGAGTGGAAAACCTGAAATGCGTCCACTGGGGACGGAATAAGCAATTCCCTTCGGGAAGAACTTGTTTCTTTTTCTGGATTAAATCAACCTTCTGTACAGCCCAGGACTGGTGGTCTCTCTTCAAAGAGCCCTAGCCCTGCTTTTAAATAAACCTTTGGTGCTCTTTGAAGAGGGTTGAAGGTGTTTCTAAAAAGCCCCCAGAAGAGCTCCTGGCTATTCCTTCAGGGAAGGCTAACCAGTTGTAAGCGGGAATGTCTCCCTTAAAGACTACTGCACACATTACGCCTGGAAACCCAGAACAAAGTTTTGAGACCAATTAAAAAATAACATGAAAGTGCTTAAATAAATCCTAGCAATAATGTTAAATGTTTGCATAAAGCATAAATAACTAGCTTGTAGTCAGCAGTTAGGGAAACGTGGAAGGGAAGAGGAGAAGGTGACTCTAGAAAGTTTTCCCACGTTTTTGTTTATGCCAAATACTTGTTTCTCCTTTAGTCCAGTGTCTCTGTCTCACGCGAACTCGTTTCCCTTTCTATTTAACGATCCAAGGAAGGAAGGAAGGAAGGAAGGAAGGAAGGAAGGAAGGAAGGAAGGAAGGAAGGAAGGAAGGAAGGAAGGAAGGAAGGAAGGAAGGAAGGAAGGAAGGAAGAGACGAGCGCTGCTCAGGCATTGTGTAGGGAGGGACCTCCTGAAGCTCAAATCAGAATGGCCAGAATGAGCCTCGGTGGCTTGGGATAAGATGAAAGGAGGTGTGTGCTCCTTGGTCTTTGAAGAGCCGAGCATCTCACCCATGGCCAGATCAGCATCCCTATGGTTCACCAAGTGGCCAAACCCCACACCCCTGGCAAAGAAACGTGTTGGGAAAAGAAGGAAACCTACTCTAGAAATCCCCAAGGTGTTTTTCCAAAAAGCAACTGGACTTTCTGGAGGTATTTTTCTTTGAAAACATTTTGCTTCTCCTCCAGGAAACTTCTTGAGTTCAGCTTAGAACTGAAGAAGCTTCTTGGAGGAGAAGCAAAATGTTTTCAAAGAAAAAAAAAGAACCAACTGTTATGTCCTGAGGACTCAAGGAGTTCTCACTCAGGTCCACTCACTTTACGTGGGCGTATTTCCCCCATTCCCATTGGTTGGCTCTCCCCAGCAGCCAGCTATAAAAGCAGGCTGCGGGGTCCAACCGGTTGCTGATTGCTGCGAGCCAGTTCCAGGCTTGGCAAGCACGGTCAGCCCTTTATTGTAAAATAAAGTATTGTTGCACTCATGCTCTGGTTCAGCCTCTCATTGCTCAAACAAAACACTGGCGACGAGGATGGGATGGCTACCAGAAGCACCTTGCAACCGCTGAGTCACTAGCCACCGATCAACAGCCCAGAGAGAGCGATCGGCTGGCGACAAGGGAAACGCTGATCTGCAGCCAGAGAGAGCGGTCAGCAAACAAAACGAGCGATCAAAAAGAGCAAACGTAGATCCGCAGCCAGAGAAAGCGGTCTGAGTCAAATAGTTAGAAGCGTCTGTAGCCGCTTGTTAGCCCCGCCACGGGAAAGTGAAGCGCTGCGAGCCGCAGCCACTCTGCATTTGGCGCGAAATTCAAACGGGTGTCATTTGAATTTCGAGCCAGTAGGAATCACAGCACAGCGCTGTAGAGAGTCACTAACGCCCACTTTGGGCGCGAATCAAGACACCTCCAACGGCTAGCAGCCAACGTGGTAACCCAGAGAGAGAGAAAGAGAGGGTAGCAAAAAACTCTCCAGAGCTGATATCACTAGTAACTCACGAGCGCTCGTAGTCCCAGAGAGATTTTTTCCGCAGGTAGCCCAGCCGTCCAGTACCATGAGTTCCAACCCAGTATTCCCAGCGTTTAAACCAGACGAAGAGAAGTGGGAATCGTATAAGAACCGCTTCAATCATTACATCGATGCGGTCAGCCTGGCGGATGCGGAGAGCATCGGAAAAAATCCTATTTCCTAATCTACTGCGGAGCCACCGTTTACGATACCGCTGCAGCACTCGTGGCGCCGAGAGAATTGAAAACGTTCCGTGGTCCGAGTTGCTTGAGATCCTCACTAACCACTACGCTCCCAGGCCTTCACAAATCTCCAGGAGGTTCACGCCCGTATGAGGAAGCAATCAAGCAAGGAGACCATCAACCAATATATGGCCGCCCTCAGAACAGCAGCCCTGCACTGCGGGTTTGGAACATACCTGGAGGACATGCTCCTCGATCAATTAGTTTGTGGGGTCAAGGATCTCAACCTACAGAGGCGACTGCTAGCTAAAAAGACCTCAACCTCGCGCAAGCGTAGAGGAGGCCCTAGCAGCCGAGCTAGCAACGAACTCAGCCACCGAAATTCAGGGCCCAAGCGCCAAGCTAGCATCGTTCCCAGTCCATTCCGAAGAGGTTGAAGCGGAGGAAGCACACAACGATGAGAACGATGTCCATCGCCTCACCAATGACAGACGGTCGCAGGTAGGGGCCAAACAAGAATACACCGGTCCACCCAAGCACATCACTCTGTGCCTAGCCTGTGGGGATCACATCAAAGGGCCACCTGCAAGTTTAAAGGAGCCGTTTGCAACAACTGCCATAAGAGGGGCACATTGCGAGAGTCTGCCAAGCCCCCAAAGCGCTGCACACAGACCCCGTCCTCGCACTCGGGACCACAGAGGCAAGTATTAAACTGTCGCACGCACCGCCTTGCCAGGCGTACTTGCCACACTGTTAGTAAAATTTCTCTCTCCGTTTCCCTAGAAGGTAAACCGTGCCACATGGAGGTTGACACAGGGTCAGCGCTCTCAATAATCTCGTGGAACACCCTCAGAGACTCCACCCCAGCCTATCTACTACCCGGCTTCAGAGATGCCAGTTCGGTCTGAAGGACTACCAGGGGAAGGCCATTCCCGTGATCGGCAGAGAGCAAGTTCTTTGTCAGTTTTAGAGCTTTTAAAGGCCACCTACCTCTAGTGGTAGTTAACGGCAATCTACCCACCTTATTGGGGCTCGATTGGTTTCCCCACCTTGGCCTAGGGTTAACAGGAGTCCATGCTGTCTCAACCTCAGACACTGACTCCTTATTCGCTGACTACGCAGATGTGTTCAGCGAGGAGCTGGGGTGTTATAATGGAACCCCATCTCGTTCACCGTTGACCCCAGGCAGCCCCAATCAGATTAAAACCACGTGAGTTCCATTTGCTATTAGACCAAAACTAGACGCTGAATTGGATAAACTACTAAAACAAGGGGTCATTGAGCCAACAGATTTCGCCAAGTGGGAGACGCCCATTGTCACACCCTCAAAAAGATGGTAGCCTGAGAATTTGCTCGGACTACAAGACAACAATCAATAAATATTTACAAGTTAGCGCCTACCCTGTGCCCGTCATTCAGCACTTATTGCACACATTCGAACCGGGCAGTATTTTTGCTAAATTGGACATGTCTCAAGCATATCAACAGTTCCCTGTTGATAACCAAACAGCGGAACTTCAGACCATCGTCACTCACAGGGGTGCCTTCCGATGCAAGCGTCTCCAATTTGGCGTAAGTGTTGCCCGGGTATTTTTCAGTCCCTCATGGAGCGGATTTTACAGGGCCTCCCTGGTGTAGTACCCTACTTCGACGACATCTTGGTCTCGGCCAGGGACAGACCCCAACTCTTCCAGAGAGTGCGAGCAGTGTTAGAGAGGTTCAGACAGCATGGCCTCAGGTTAAAAAAAGAAAAATGCGCCATTGCCACTAGACAGGTGGACTTTCTGGGTTATAAAATTGACGCCTCTGGCATTCACCCCCTGGAGTCCAAGGTTAGGGCGATCCACGAAGCTCCCACACCGACCTCCAAAACGGAGCTACAAGCTTTCTTGGGGCTCCTAAACTTTTATGCATCCTTCTTGCCCCATAAAGCCTCAGTAGCCGAACCCCTACACAGATTACTAGACAAAAAGTCACCATGGCACTGGGGGCACAAAGAAGACCAGGCGTTTAACGCCGTCAAATCACTACTTTACGCCAGAGGCAGTGCTCATCCAATTCGACCCCAACCTTCCTTTAGTACTGGCAGCAGACGCATCCCCTTTTGGAATTGGGGCGGTCCTTAGTCACAGACTCCCCAATGGCGCCGAGGCCCCCATCGCCTTTTCTCCAGGACGCTCTCGGCCACGGAGCGAAATTACAGCCAAATAGACAAGGAAGCCCTAGCAGCTGTTGCAGCCGTGAAAAGTTTCACGAATTCCTTTTTGGCCATTTCTTGAACTGGTCACCGACCATAAGCCCCTCCTGGGCCTACTGGCGGCGACAAACAGACACCTCAAGTCCTTTCCCCTAGAATGACAAGGTGGACACTTTTCCTAGCGGCCTACTCATACAAACTTATTCACCGCCCGGGCAAAACGCTATCCCACGCCCGACGCTCTCAGTCGCTGCCCCTTACCCGCTCCGGCTGAAGACCCAGCTCCTGTCAACGCCATTTTTGAAATCACCCAGTTGGACCTGCCCATCACCGCCCTTGACATCGCCGCTAAAACCAAGGCAGACCAAACGCTCGCCCAGGTGCTCGACTGGGTGAGGAGGGTGGCCAGGAGGCAACGCTCGATAACAAATTCGCACCCTTTAAGACTCGCATGCAGGAGCTGTCCAGTTTGCAGGGTTGTCTACTGTGGGGCACTCGAGTGGTCATTCCGACCTCGCTGCGTACCCGAGTCCTGGAGGCGTTGCACGAGGGACACCCGGCATTGTGAGAATGAAGGCGTTAGCACGCAGCTACGTGTGGTGGCCGGGTCTAGACGAGGACATTGTCAATTGGGTAAGTTCCTGCAGCATTTGCCAGGAATCCCGTCCTGCTCCCCCATCGCCACCCCTACCAGATGGGAGCGCCAACGCCCTTGGTCTAGAATCCATATCGATCTGGCAGGCCCGTGCATGGAAAGATGTTCCTAGTGGTCGTGGACGCTTATTCCAAGTGGATAGACGTGTGGCACAGCTATCCACGACCACCACACTAGCAATCACCAACGTGTTAACGTGCCTGTTAGTTACACATGGACTACCCGACTCCATTGTCTCCGATAATGGCCCACAGTTCGCATCAGTAGAATTCAGCCGTTTTGCTGCCAACCTGGGCATTCGCCACATTTTCACAGCCCCATTTCACCCTGCCAGTAATGGGTTGGCTGAAAGGGCCGTCAGGACCACCAAAGAGGCCCTCGCTAGGTTTGGCAGGGATGACTGGCACCACAAACTCGCACGGTTCCTGATGAGCCAACACTCAACCCCTGTGCAGTCACCAATAAGTCCCCAGCGGAACTTCTGATGGGCGGCGCCTGAGGACTGTATTGGACAGATTGCACCCTCAATACTGCCCTGACTCTCCCCTCGCTTCTACGTCGGGGTTAGACATTTTTGTTACAGGAACCGATATTCGCAAGGAATTTCGCCGGGGACCCACTTTGGATTCCAGGCGAGGTCATCGCCATCACCGGGCCGAGATCGTATAGAGTCAGGCTGGAAGATGGTCGCGTCTGGAGGAGACATATAGACCAGCTTAGAAGGCGCCTCAGCACCCTTGCCAACAAGAGTCCAGAGTCTCCAGTCGAAGGGAACCACCTCATCCACCGCCCAGCCACGTCGTACCCAGCGACCAGTCTGCACCAGCGGTCGTTCCGGTCAGCCCAAACTCGGACAACAGCACCCAGAGAGTTGACCAGCCTGATCCAACCCACGAGAGCTCGACCCCAGTAACCAACCCGGTGGTTCCCGAGGATGCCCAGTCCAGAGAGAGTGTTGGCGACACTATGCCGGCTCGACCATCACAGACTGGTACCGAACAGACAGACAATGTTCCCGAGTTGCGCCTTCCCGGCGCCAACACAAACCCCCGTCTACCTAAAGGACTATGCATGTTCGCATCTGGGGGAAGGGGTGTTATGTCCTGAGGACTCAAGGAGTTCTCACTCAGGTCCACTCACTTTACGTGGGCGTATTTCCCCCATTCCCATTGGTTGGCTCTCCCCAGCAGCCAGCTATAAAAGCAGGCTGCGGGGTCCAACCGGTTGCTGATTGCTGCGAGCCAGTTCCAGGCTTGGCAAGCACGGTCAGCCCTTTATTGTAAAATAAAGTATTGTTGCACTCATGCTCTGGTTCAGCCTCTCATTGCTCAAACAAAACACCAACAAAGTCCAGATGCCTTTTGGGAAAGCACCTTTGGCACAACCATGACCTGGGATGATGGAGAATCTCCACAGACAATTAAGAGCTGAAGTAAGTTTAAGTTGCATTTGCTCCTGGCTGGGGGTGAGTGGGATAAAGTACCCATTTTGGGGAGGATGTGGCATAACGGGAGGGCTACGGGGGCCTGGCGGTGCCCTGGTTAGGGGACATGGGGAGGTCCCTTAAGGCAGACCCAAACATTCACCTTACCCTTCTTCGATCTGCCCCAGACTGTGTTTCACTAAACCGCAAGGCCGCTGAACAGATCCTGGGGAGACGGTCAAATGTCCGTATTTATAGGAGTGTTCCAGTCACACGGGAAGAAGCCCATAAAGTTTTTCATCACAATGAAAGAAAGCGAGGAGTTCTCCAAATATGGCTTCTCTTCCATGAATAGACTGTTGTCCCTCTCTTGCCTTCAGCAGGCCCTTTGATTCCAAAGCTCTTCTCTCTCATTTAGTCACCACTGCGTTTGTAGATCTCTTGTCCCAGGACAGGCCAAAGGTCGCTGGTTCTTACCGCCTCTGGGCACCTCTCTTTCTTTTGAGAAGTAGCCCCAAGCTGGCCTTGTTTGTTTTAATTAAAGAAGGCCAAATGCCGGTGATCTGGAGCAAAAGGCAAAGTTTTATCCTGTCGATTGCTAAGTTCATGTCCTTATTTGGTAGCCAGGCCTAGATAGAGAGGAACTCAATCGAGGAGGCATCACAGAAGCCTGATTGTTAGGCATGTGGGGGAGAAAAGGAAGCAGCAGAAGCAACAGGAGAAGAAATGCTTATAGATTAGGCCTCGATCTGTAAAAGAAAAAGGACAGAAATAATATAAAGAGGATGGATACACATGTTTTTTTTTTTCTCCCTATCATGTCCCAGATTTATCAGGTTTTAGACTTGACAGAGCTTGGGCTTCACCTCCACCTGGGACAAGAACAGAATCTTGGGAAAGTTGCAATCAATTACAGTTCTCCCCTTTCCCTTCCATATTTCATCAGGCTACATGCGACGGATAAGCACCACTCTATCTGACTTTACTCTGACCGGTGAGGGAACTGACTCAGTCCCACTGGAAACATAAAAGCCTGTTTTCATGCTTCCTTTCATATTTTCCAGATAAAGCAATTCTCGGTGAATATATGTGGCTGAGTTTATTGAAAAAAAGTCCAGCAGTTATTTGTAGGCAGCGGGAATGCTTCCAAGCCGATACAAGAGACAGAAACCGTGCATATTGGGTGAATTCTGTCAACTTGCTTTATTGAGCTGTATTCACACATAGAATAATAGAGAAAGAAGGGACCTTGGAGATCTTCTAGACCAACCCACTGATTGAGCAGGAGACCCTATGTGACTTGAGACAGGTGGCTGTCCAGTCTCTACTTAAAAGCCTCCAGTGATAAAACACCCACAGCTTCTGAAGGCCGCTTCTGTTCCACTGATTAATTGTTCTGACCGTCATGAAGTTTCTCCTTAGCGCTAGGTTGCTTCTCTCCTTGGTTAGTTTCCACCCGTGGCTTCTTGTCTTGCTTTCTGGTGTTTTGGAAAGCCCCTCAAATACTGGAATGGGGCTATCATGTCACCCCTAGTCCTTATTTTCATTGAGCAAGGCATCCCCAAGTCCTGCAACTGTTCTAGCCTCCAGCCCTTCATTTTTCTTTGCTTAATACTCTTTGCTTCTTCTGCTCAGCGTTTCAAATAGGCAGAAATGGAGATAATCATCGGGTCCACTTTCAAATTGCTTTTGAGGAATCGTGAGTGGAAAGGCTGTGTGGGCCTGGAACCAACCCACAGCAATACATATTTAGCCTTCCAAAATGGGGAGAAGTGGTAAGAATCATCCAGTAATAATTAGCACTCAGCTGAAGGTTTGGAGTCGCAAGTTCAGGAAGGAAATATTGCAACCAATAACTGTTTTTGTTTAAGGAGCCTTTTCTGCCAACTGCTTTGTTTTTCTGAATGAAAACATATAGTTATGCGGTCTGCAGTCAGCAGGCGGTTTTACCATAATGGCAATGATATAAACAATACCGATACTCAAGCCCAAGACTGAGGAGCAGCACTTCCTTTGTGCTGGGGGTGTCATCTGTTCTGCTTTAGAGGAAAAAGGACCCTCCTTCGGATGAGCTGTCAGTGGATAGTTTGATATTCCTAGGACTCTCTTTCCTCTAGTAAATCCTGGAGGGGAGAATATGAAATAGCCCATCAACAATTAGCCACAGCTGGATTCCAGATGGGGAATCCACAGACACCACCACCTCCACTGCAATGGGATGTAGTGCATTAATGTCAGGGTGGCCATTCATGCAGCTGCCTCCGTAAAGATGCATTTAGCTTAGGCCCAGTTAATGGAAAGTCCAGCCATTCCTTGTGTTGGTTGCCTGTTCTGGACTTAAGCTCACCTGGCATTATGCAAAGAAACCCAGCTAAATGATACAGAGTAACAGAGTAACAGATTTGGAAGGCACCTTGGAGGTCTTCTAGTCTAACCCTCTGCTCAGTTAGGAAACCCTATTTCAGTTCAAACGGTCATCCAATCTCTTCTTGAAAACCTCCAGTGATGGAGCATCCACAACTTCTGGAGGGAAACTGTTCCACTGGTTAATTGTTCTCACCATCTGGAAATTCCTCCTTACTTCTGGGTTGTTTCTCTCCTTGATGAGTTTCCATCCGTTGCTTCTTGTCCTGCCTTCTGGGGCTTTGGAGAATAGCTTGACTCCCTCTCTTCTTTGGGGCAATTCCTGAGATATTGGAAGGCTGCTTATCATGTCACCCCTAGTCCCTTTTTTCATAAGACTAAGCATGCCCAGTTCCTGCAATATATAATTATAATTATCTGGAAACCAAAACCGGATGCAGGATTCCAAGTGTGCAGTGGGCTCTGCTTGATCTTAGAGAAACTGAAGACAGCCTGAACAAGGTGATATTTGGATAGCAAACAACCAGAACTGCTGAAATTGTAGGATAGACGGAGCAATTAAAAGAAGCTAACCCAAGAAAATAACAAGCCATCATTGCCGTAGCCTTGATGGGCATGTCTGGTGAAGTCACCCAAAGTCAAGGATAACTAAGGAGAGAGTTAACATGTTTATGTAAATAAACGCCGCGCAGTCACTTCTCTATAGACATGCTGAGCAAAGGGTAGAATTTTTCCCAGACTGTAGGAGAAAAAGCATCGCCCCTTCAGGGGCCGAAATAGATGATAGTTTATACGGGAGCAGAAATTATCACTGAGCTATGGGTCCACCCTGGCATCTCGGGATCTGGGGGTCAGGAATCCTGTTTACTACACCACTGTTTCTGTAAAAGAGTCAGGTTTAACCCCAATTTGGGAGGAGTAAGAATCATCCCATAGTGATTAGCATGAAGGTTTGGAATGATAAGTTCACAGTCAATACTTTTTGTTTCAATTTTCTCTAAAGTGAAAAGGGAACTTTTATGTTTGAGTGCTAAACTTATCCCCCGTTTCCTTTCTCTTCCTTAAAAAAGGAATCAACATCTATTGGATTGTCTCCTATTTCTTTTCTTCCTCTTCCCAATTCAAAGATTATTGAACCCAAAGGATTTTCAACCTGACATCTGAACACAGTTTCCTTCTCCTCTTGGAAACTCTTGCCAAACTGTAGCCTGAGGAGCCGAGAGCATTATGGAGTTGCGTGATGAACATCCACGTGAGGAAATATGATAAACAGGCAACAATTAATTGTCAGGGCAATGCCCTTTTTAATACTGATGAAGTTCAAATAAAATAAAATAACACAGACAAATTCTTTCTGTCTTTTAAATAAGGAACCAGGAATAAATCAGCCACATTGTGACCAGCTGTTGATATATAAATTGGTCTGGATTCAAAGCGTTGTCTGGATTCCAAACATTGTTTGGGATAGGAGCACCTGATATGGTATTAGTGAACCTAATAGCCAAATATTGCAATGCCAACTCTGGTGTAAGCGCCATAAATTTCACTGGAGCTCCGTCCTATTGTAGAGTTGCAATGGACATAGTGATGTATCGAATCTGGTACTCAGGGCAAATTTAAAATAATGGGACAGGGATGGTTTAACTTGCTAATATTTATTTTATTTTATTTTTATTTATTTAAAAGATTTATGTGGCCACCCATCTTAAGCAACCCTGGGTGGCTTAAAACAAACTCAAATACGGTGTTATAGTTACTAGAAATAGGATTGGACTGCCATTGGGTGCCCTCCTTGCTAGATTATTATTTTACTGCCACCAGCAAAACTTTTCTACTTAAAAATTCTGTCTGTATCTAAGATAATAAGAGAAGGAAGCTGCAGGATGTCCCATAGACTTAGAGAATACAGAAAGCCAAGAATGAATAGCTTTCTATTCACATAATTCACAGGTGTCCAACTCAATTCCATCACGTGACACATCCAGGGGTGGGATTCAAAATCCCAGCAACCAGTTTGCTGCCCAGTTGCTGGGTGGGCGTAGCCATAGTGGGTGGGGCCTACCGGTACTTCCAGAAGGGCCGGCTTTTGCCTTCCCCAGAGTCCGGAGGCTTCCCTCAGGCCTCTGGGAGGGTGAAAACAGTCTTCCCGGGGCTCTGGGGGACCCTCGGGAAGCCAGAAACAGGCCCATTTCATGACTTCCAGTACTTCTGATAGGGCCGCTTCCCCCCTCCCACAGCCTCCGCGCAGATCCTGCACTTACCAGCATCGAAAATGGGCCACGTGGAGACTCTGGGGAGGGGAGGGGAGGGGAGGGGTGGGGCCAGCCAGTTGGTTCAAATACTGTTTTGGTGAACCAGATGCAAATTTAACATCTGGTTCTCCCGAACCGGTCTGAACCAATAGAATCCCAGCCCTGGAGGTACTGTGACATATTGCAACGTTTTTGTCTTTGTGGAGCCGGAATAGGCATGGCCTGTGCATGACGCACCTGGCCTGTGGGCTGCCAGTCTCTAAGTCCTGTAATACAAGCATACACAACGTAAAAAAATATACCTAACAGACTCCCCAGATATGGGAGTGCATTCCCATATCTGTCCTTCCATCTAAAGCTCCCCATTCCTTCTCCTTCTGGAATCAGGGCTGGAGGAGATCCATTTCCAAGCTAGCTTCTGCTAATCCTTCAGCAGATTAACAGAGTTGGAAGGGGCCTTGTAGGTCACTTAGTCCAAACCCCCACCCAAGCAGGAGACCCTACACCATTTCTGACAAATGGCAGTCCAATCTCTTCTTGAAGGCTTCAGGAAGTGAGGAGGCTCCAGTGATGCCTTTGATTGGCAGTTCTATCACCCAATCCTCACAATTGCATCATTCTGCATCTTGCTCACCTCTTCTATAAGCAATTCCCTTGTGACATTGTCCTCTACATATTTGTTGTGTAGGCAACTAAATGGAGAGAGAGGAGAAAGAGAGAGATGGTTGGATAGACAGGCACAGACATCCAGATAGATAAATAGACAGACAGACAGACAGAGACATACAGACAGACAGAGACAGACAGACAGACAGACAGATAGATGTTACAGTACAGATATCTATCTATCCATGTATCTCTTCAACTTTTCTGGGCATCTTTGGCGAATAATGTTTCCTGTGTCTTCGAAAGGAGGAGCCTGGCCAGTTGGCTCCCCACGGAGACCTTCTCTTGACTGCCTCTCAAAAAAAAGAAAGGGTTGAGATGAATATCAGGCAGCCCTGGATGAAGCTCTTGGCCAGAGGTTCCGAAATGCTTCTCAGGTTCCCCCAGGCCCCCTCGTCTGTCATATAATATGGTTGACTTTTTCTCAGCGCTCCAGTTTGGGCAGCCCAGATGGTATGTTTGGAAGGCACCATGAGTTTATGAAAACATGAAGGGGAAAAGGCTGTTGGCTTCACAAGTCTTTGGATATGTTTTTCCAATTGCTCAGGTTAAAGATAAAGAACAGGCATGCAAGCAAGATTCACTTGAGTGACTAATTTGGGGCTATGCAAAATATCCTACTTAACTTTATTCATTTGTGGCAAGAGCAGAAAAGCAGGTTTGAAGCAAGGTCATTTTCATGAACTAAAATGGGGAAGAGAAAGTTAAAAGTCAAATTTTTGATCCTAGCATTCGTTTTAATGCTGCTGATTTTAGTTTTGATTTAATTGCATTAATTTTTACAGTTCTATCTTACATTTGGTGGGTTTTTTAAAAAGTATTGTAAGTGGCTTTAAGTGTTTATACAAAGAGAGAGATGTGATGGCTGCTTAGTAAGAAAAACAAATGTATACACATCATCACTTTTCAACAGAATTCTATGTATTTGTAGGAACAAAAGGAAAGAAAAAAATAAAAAGGAAAGGAAAGGAAAGGAAAGGAAAGGAAAGGAAAGGAAGGAAGGAAGGAAGGAAGGAAGGAAGGAAGGAAGGAAGGAAGGAAGAAAGAAAGAAAGAAAGAAAGAAAGAAAGAAAGAAAGAAAGAAAGAAAGAAAGAAAGAGAAAGGAAAGAAAAGGGAAAGAAAGAGAAAGGAAAGAAAGAAAAAGGAAAGAAAGAAAGACAAAGAAAGGAAAGAAAAAGGAAAGAAAGAAAAAGGAAAGAAAGGTAAGAAAGAGAAAGAAAGAGAGAGAAAGAAAGGAATGAAAGAAAAAGGAAAGAAAGGTAAGAAAGAGAAAGAAAGAGAGAGAAAGAAAGGAATGAAAGAAAAAGGAAAGAAAGAGAAAGAGAGAGAGAGAAACAGACAGGAAAGAAAGAGAAAGGAAAGAAAGAAAGACAAAGAAAGGAAAGAAAAAGAAAAGAAAGAGAAAGGAAAGGAAAGAAAGAAAGAAAGAAAGAGAAAGAGAAAGAAAGGAAAGGAAAGAAAAAGGAAAGAAAGAAAAAGAAAGAAAGAAGAAAGAGAAGAGAAAGAGACAGAAAGGAATGAAAGAAAAGGAAAGAAAGAGAAGAGAAAGAGAAAGGAAAGAAAGAAAAAGGAAAGAAAGAAAAAGGAAAGAAAGAGAAAGGAAAGAAAGAAAAAGGAAAGAAAGGAAGAAAGAGGAGAAAAGAAAGGAAAGAAAGAGAAAGAAAGAAAGAGAGAAGAAAGGAATGGAAAGAAAAAGGAAAGAAACAGAAAGAGAGAGAGAAACAGACAGGAAAGAAAGAGACAGGAAAGAAAGAGAAAGGAAAGAAAGAAAGAGAAAGGAAAGAAAGAAAAAGGAAAGAAAGGAAAGAAAGAGAGAGAGAGAAAGAGACAGGAAAGAAAGAGAAAGGAAAGAAAGAAAGAGAAAGGAAAGAAAGAAAAAGGAAAGAAAAAGGAAAGGAAAGAAAAAGGAAAGAAAGAGAAAGAAAGAGAGAGAAAGAGACAGGAAAGAAAGAGAAAGGAAAGAAAGAGAAAGGAAAGAAAAAGGAAAGAAAGGAAAGAAAGAGAAAGAAAGAGGGTGAAAGAAAGGAATGAAAGAAAAAGGAAAGAAAGAGAAAGAAAGAGAGAGAAAGAGACAGGAAAGAAAGAGAAAGAGACAGGAAAGAAAGAGACAGGAAAGAAAGAAGGAGAAAGGAAAGAAAGAAAGAGAAAGGAAAGAAAGAAAGAGAAAGGAAAGAAAGAAGGAGAAAAGAAAGAAAGCTCCTGAGGTTTGGGCTGTAAGCAAATAAAAACAATCTTCTTCCTTTCCCTTTTATTTTTTCCACCTCTTTAAATCCATTCAAAAACAATGAAAACTTTGAATTTAAAGCAGGGATTTCATTTCTAGGACATTGTCAGAACGGCTGAGATAACCTTAGACGTTTGTCACTAAAGTTGTGGTTTTAATCATGTACTTATGCATTTTATACAATCTGAAGCTCCTAGCCACCTTCTTTGTTGTTTACATTAGATTTGCATACCTTTACGGCACTGAAGGGCTTCTAATCTTAACTTCCATATCATCAAGACACAATAAACTCTATTTTCACTGTATCAGCTAAGAGGAATTCTGGAGATCGGTCCCAAATTGGCTCAGGTTAGTAAGAAACCTGTCAAACGGTGCCTGTAGCATTAAGGCTGAGAAAGCATAGCTCTCTTGTCTGAAAATGCCTTCAGTCAGTCAGGCTTTGAAATAATATTTATTTCTTTGGGTTATCTGAAAAACATTTGGATTTGGTTCTTTTCGTACGTTTTTATTGGTACGGTGGCATTAATGATAGCATTATGGATAGGTCTGGAATTGAAGCTGGGTTGAGAAAAGAGATTACTTTTCAAGGGGAAGAAATGAGCCGCAGAACCTCGTGGTTACTTATCCTGCAATGCAGTCCCTGGGTTAGTGAGGCTTTGCTGGATCACCTAAATGGGATCCTAATTAAGAGCAGGGGGCCCCCTGGGGAGAATCTTTGGGCACAAATCACCCTTAGACTTATATACCGCTTCACAGGGCTTTCCAGCTCTCTCCAAGCAGTTTACAAAGTCAGCCTCTTGCCCCCAACAACCTGAGTCCTCATTTTACCCACCTTGGAAGGATGGAAGGCTGAGTCAACCTTGAGCCTGGTGGGATTTGAAATTGCAGGCAGCCGGCAATCAGCAGAAGGAGCCTGCAGTACTTGCGCTCTAACCACTGAACCACAGTGGCTCAAATGCAAGATTTATATTGCTGAGCACAGTTTGGTGCATTCCCGTCTTCAAGGTGAATGTTTGAGTTGATCTATTTGGACTTTTGAGAAAATGCTCTCTCCAGCATGAAAATGAGCACAACCCCTTAGATCCAGATCTCTTAAACCAGGCGTAAGTCCCTCCCAGGAGGTTATTGGCCATTTCCTGAGGATAACGGAGCAATTGGTAGCTGCTCCCTTGTGGGCGGAGGATCCGGTGTAGGACTTCCCCTGCTGAGCCCCTTGCATGAAAAGAACAGACTCTGGGGTGTGTTTTGCAAGGGGGGGGGGGGTTTCCAACACTGGGAAGAGGAAGAGTTGGCTCAAACGGTTTTAAGGCCCTCTGTCTTAGACGAAGGTCGCACCAGTTATATCAATGGATGCTCTTAATGTCAATCACATCGTATGGACAATAGGAGGAAAATAAACGATATTTGCTAGAGCAAGCAAGTAAGAGTAAAGACTTCCGTAAGCGAAGCCCGGTTCTTGGTGAGGTCATAGATGCCTCCATGAAGGCAGCAACAATGGGTTTTCTTTCATTGTTTACTTTTCAACCAAGCCTACAACTTTTTGGGTGATCAATCAAAGGTGTGGTGAGAGTTAGTAACCTCTCCCAAAACAGTCTGACCAGAGAGTTTCTATTTGCCTTCCTGGCCATCCGAGAAGTTGGCTTTCCCTGGATTGTCCTCCCTTTTCCCGCTTCCAGAAGGGTTGGAGCAGACCTGGGCCTCCTGGATAGTCCCTCTTTAATTTGGGAGGTTCTGTCTGCACCCAGCATGACTTATGGAGGCTCAGAAGTGGCCTGGCTTTGTTTCACAATGTTTGCCTGCCTCGATTAGGGCTCCCTGGTTCTTTTGTGTGTGTTGTGTGGCGTTTCTCATCTGGTTGACAGAAGGACAGTTCCCTCTGCAAGGGACAGGGCATCGCTCCCCATGGGTTTTGCTGTTGCTGCTGTTGCTTGGAGTGGTTTGTTAATTAGGACCATTCTGTATCATCTGAAGAGAAGCAGAGGGCTTCCTTCCCGATTCCACCCCCAAAAGCTTTCCAAGCCAGCAGTCAGGGTGGCACAGCAGAACCACACACTGAGGTTCAGCCTGAAGAAGACCCACAACTTCAGCCAGTCAGCGTCTCTTGCTTCCCAAGGAGCCGAGTGGGAAAGAGGCAATTTGGCCGGCTGCTTCCAGGCTCCTGCGGGAGAAAATAAAACCCTGGAGGCATCTGGCAGTTTGCTGTGACTCCCTTGGAGGTGAAGGCGAGGGTTTGCTCTCCCCCTCTCCCCTGAAAGGCCGAGAGGCGGCTTCCACCCGGCTCCAACGTTCCAAGAACCCAGCCAGGAAAAGCAGGGAGACCCCTCCCCTCCCCTCCCCCCTCCCCCGGGACGGAGCTCCTTCTGCCTGCAAGCCTTGGATCACTGGGTGGGTCCCTCACACCCAAAGCTCCTCTGTGCGACTAGAAGGTCAGGATGCCAGCTAGAAGCGGAGCAAGGAGGACCCCTCTCCCCCTCCGTCAGCCTCTCGGAGGCAGCCAAAGGCTTCACATCCTGCCTGTACAGGTTTTAATTTTGAAAAGGCAAAAGACATTGAGAGAAGAAGGGAAGGGGAGAGGAGGGGAGAGGACAGGAGAAAAGAAACTAAATGGAAGGGAGGGAGGATCCAAAGAAGTATATTTCTCTTTCATGCTCGCCATGTGTGCATCCACATCTAGGCCTTATTGAGTACATAAATGAGAAGGTAAAAAGATCCTGGTTGTGGGATTTGGAAGTCTGGGCCGGCTCTGTGAGACCTTTGACTGCTGTCCAATGGCAGCTGCCCCCTTGGCTCTGGGCCTTCGCCTGCGGCCACCCCGGAACTCCTGCCAACTTCAAATTGCCGACATGGGAGTTTCCTCGTTTTAGAGCAACTGCCCAGAACCTGAGAGAAATTCTGCTCCCAAGATCTGAACTTTCCTCTCGACTGGGGTGCAAAACAAAGAAACAAAGACTATTTTTTTTCAATTATGAAACAGAAACACATAAAAACAGGCTCATGCTGGCTCTGCACATTCTGTATGGAGAAAGAACGAAGTGTGGAGGAAGAACTTTTGGATTGGGAAAAGTTATGGATTTTCTGGGCTTACGCTTGAGGCGCCGCCGGTGGTAGCTGTGAACTCTGCAGGGGTTCAGCTCCACCCGAGGGGGAAATGTAAAAAAAACAACCTTTTTTTAATGGTTATATTTCAAAAGGGGGAGGGGGTGTCACCTCTCCTCCTTGCCTTTGCTCTGTGACAGTTTACAGCAATGACCTCCTCGGGTTCTTGAAAAAAGAAAATACAATGGCTACCAACCTGCCTTCAATCAAGGATCCGTATCCTGCACGAGTTAAAAAGAGGGCTGGGAAAATATCCACAGACTGACCCCTCACTTCCTGGACACAAACTGTTTCAACTCCTTCCCTCAAAACCACATTATAGAGCCCTTCACACCAGAACAACT
Source organism: Pseudonaja textilis (assembly GCF_049901715.1). Classification (NCBI taxonomy): domain Eukaryota; kingdom Metazoa; phylum Chordata; class Lepidosauria; order Squamata; family Elapidae; genus Pseudonaja; species Pseudonaja textilis. Next base: position 831,804 of record NC_141994.1, on the reverse strand, counting down.
AGACACAAGGACAGTTTTTCCAACAACGCCACCACTCTGCTAAACAACTCATTCCCTCAACACTGTTCAACTATTTACAAAGTCTGCACTACTATTACTGATAATCTTCTCACCACTCCTTATCACCCATCCCCTCCCACTTGTGATTGTGGGATTGTAACTTTGTCGCTTGTATCCTTACGATTTATATGGACTGTTTCCTAGTATGATTCGATGGCTTATTGTAGCCTATGACTATCATTAAGTGTTGTACCTGATGATTCTTGACTCTTGATGAAGGTCTCTTTTCTTTTATGGACACTGAGAGCATTTGCTCCAAGACAAATTCCGTGGGTGTCCAATCACACTTGGCCAATAGAAGAATTCCCTTCCCTTCCCTTCCCTTCTCTTCTATTTTATATTCTCTTCTATTCTAGACACCACGAAAAGAATAACGCAGGGCTGGAAGTGCTCCAGAGAGGATGTCCTTGGGCTTTCGGGGATCCTGCCACGATTCCTGGCTGGGTTTGATGGGCTTGGAGTTGTGCAGTTTTCAACACAATCAGCTGCAGGCCCCGAGGCAGAGGCTCCACGGAGTTTCTGCAGATCAGCCAGGATGCTTTCAGCCGCCCACATCGACCCAAACCTTTGGGGTGACTTCGTTGCCATGAGTGGAGGAAACAGCCGATACCCTGTCAGAGCCGCTTGCCAGGAAGGAATAATTTAAGAATAATGTAACAGATGGTTTGCTCCAGTAAGTCAAGCAACAACAGAACAAAATGAAGCTTCATGAGTGAATGGATAGATAAGGCCCCCATTCCCTCCAAAATCTTCTTATAAAAAGTCCCCTAATTTAGTTCAGACTCAGAGTTCTAACCGAATGTTCTAAAGACCTGAAAACCAAACTTTTAAAGCTCTTTTTAAGCAATTTTTTTAAAAAAAAGTTTAAAAGTTTGGTTTCAAAGTGGTTTTAAGGGACCATCAAAGTCAGTCTCAACTCTTGATGGCTTTGAGGAGAAATTTGGTTTTCTTGATGATCTGCTATGGAAGCACTAAACACAGCCGCTTAAGTGAATAATTAAAACTCAGAGCAAGAGAGTAGAAGGTATTGAGAGTTTTGCAGTGATAATTCAGCGCCAGAAAAATAAACACAGATGGCTGAGGCTTCATTTAACGTCTTTATAAACATAACAAGATTTTACAAACCAGTTGTAGATTTCTCCAACATGGAGCAAACTAAGACAGAAACATGTTGCAAGTTCAGAGCAGAGGTCCAATTTTCAGCAAATATAAGCTAGTTTCTCTTTTGCCTTAGTTCAGCAGGCAAGCAAGAGAATTGAAGCAGTTTCATCTTCAACAGAGGGACTCCAGTTGCAGAGCCTAACATAGAGCCACACCTAGGCTACTTTTACTTTCAGTTTCCAGCCTAGGCTAATTCTGGTTTCAGTTTCCAAACTGTCCTCATTGGCTGATTTAGTTGCTGTGCCGATTCATTGGCGACCCTGTGGCCGTGCTCTATATTCCAGTTCCTGAATATACTCTGACAGAAGGGTGAATAAAAATTAACGAAAGAAATATAAATACACCCCTCTCTTTGGACAGCTGATAGGGAATGGCTCCTATGAATACCCGCTATCAAGTGTGGGGTTTAAGTACCCTGTGAATTGGAACCACTATGGGTTTCGGTTTTCTCCAACAGTCTTTACAAAACTTGACAACATAAGGTGAACTCAGTTGCCCATGCACGCCACACATGCTCCAAACTTTTACAACGACTCTGTTCATGATTCAGAGTGAATTTCCTAAAACAGGCATACTATAGGAGCACTATATGTAACTTGTAAATGACTATTAAATCTAAATTCTGGGCTTGGCAAAATCAAGGGACAAGACAGGTTTCCCTTTTAGGGAAATAAATTCTGGGAAATGTTTTGTGGAGTATTGGTGCCCCTTGAATTACAATCTCAGAGAGGGGAGAATCCCTACAACTTTGAGTAAATGTTCTTCATGTTAAAAACCATTTTGAGCAGTTGAGTACTGTTCACGAGTATTCAGAAAAATGTAGAGTTGGGGATTTTCCGGGAACAGATGAAAGTGGGATCAGAACTAATATATCAAGAGCAATCCCACTCTTCACA